>NC_051162.1:15271438-15414570 GCF_013339745.2 Dermacentor silvarum
GTTGCGACGTCGTTAGAGGCATTCGACGCCTTCTAAATGTAGACAGGGGGAGGGGGAAAAATACCTTTTTGGTTTTGCTGTTTTCGAAACGGGACAGTTAGGGTCTACGCACTGCCGAGCCGGTTCAAGTTTTTACCTTATTAGTGAGTATTTTTTCAGCCAGGTATTTTAGCCAGTTATAGCCAGCTTTTCATTCACGCCTGAGGTCCTCGCAGAAAAAAAAAAAAAAAAATTATGTGCTTGCTGTCTCACTGCATTATGCGTTGCTGTGTTGGCTACGTATTTTGGCATCCTCGAAAAAGCGCGAACTTTAAGCGTTCTTTCCTTTCTCGTTTCAAAGAAAATAGTAAAATACTGCCAGTAAATAGTAAATACCGCCGCTTTTCCCGCATTAATGCAGAAATGTTGCGCCGCCGTAAACGTCCTATACCGAGCGTACTTCAAGAACCTAATGGCACGTCCCGCCCATATTTTTTTTTTTTTTTTTTTACGTCGAGCCATTTCGAGAAGCTTGCCATGAAGCATATCATCGTCGTCATTATCATCGTGATCATCATGACCGAGCTATTTTATTAGCACTGCAGGACGAAGACTTTTCCCAGCAATCTCCAATTATACCGCTGGTTTGAACGACCCGACTCAATCCCGTGTACCGGCTACTTAATCATGGTTCCAGCAACAGGTGTGTGAAAGAATCTTCCGTATAATAGGTACAAAAATGTGTGTTCCGGATAACAGTGGTTACATCACTGGAATATAGCTGCACATGTTTATTTTTCTGTGAGTATAAAAAAAAGTAATTAGTTCAAGTTTATTGAACGCCATTCCTTATATTTTGATTTTATTTTCCCTTTACATTTGGAAGGTAAGTAGAACGAAACTAAGAGTGTTCCGCGGTCAACCAACCAGAGTAATGCGTCTGCAATCCGTTCGGTGTTGTTTTGTCATAGCGCAGCCGTCGTTTAATTAACGATGTTAAAAAAAAAAGAAATAAAGAAAACACAATCGCGGTCGAGTCTCTTCTCCCAATGTAAATGCGATGCTGCGGTCGGAATGCAGTTTTTGTGCAAACGAAGGAAAGAAAAAACCAGCCTCTCCTGCACAGACGTCGTTCCCAAGCCGTCATTCGTGAGAGAATCAGGATCTTTCTCTCTTTTTTTTTTTTTTTTTTCTCTGTACAACCAGCCGTCCATCTGTGGATCTCGTTTTCCTGCTGTACGTGTGTACCGCCGTGGAATGGACGTCCGCCGCCATGTTTTTTTTTTTTTTTTCTGCCTCCTCGCGTAATTTCCTCTAACCCGTGCGCCTTCGGTAATCGCTGCAGAGGACTACTTCTCTCAAGACTGCGCGCTCGATTCGGTTGCACAGTGTACGATCGGCGCGCTACCGCGCGTGCAAATGGCACTGCGTGCCTGCGCGCGCACTGCACTTGCGGCGGCTTGGCCCTGAAAAGCCGTTCTGCTAGAGTAGGCAGTAAGAACGCGATGAGAGCGGGCCTACGCGTAGAGCCGCCGCTCGAGCATCTCGCGCAATTAACAGGGGGGATTTCGATCAGGTATTCGTGTCTTGCGCGTGTATAGTTTGTTCTAGGACAATAGCTGGCAAAGGTTCGACGAACACGGGGAATTAAAAAAGTTGTCGCAGTTTCACCTGAAAGGTGAAGCATCAATTGCGATAGCAAATTTGTAGAGAGATATACGGAGTAATGATATTAGCTTTATCAGCTGTATAAACTTGGACATGCAGCAGCACCGGCAACGCGCCGAACTGTTGTCGACGCCGTCGGCATTTTGCCCGCGTTCGCTCAAAATGCGTGCGGCGTTGGTGACTGTTGCCGGAGCCTCTGATATAAATAGGCACTTGGTGCCGCAGCTAAACGTCGCCTCCCTTCCCTCCCCCTTCCCCCCCTCCCCCACGGCCTCTCGCGCATCGGAAGAAGGCGCGTTTGCTCTACATATATGGTGATTGTAAAGGAGGAAAGAGACGCCTACTTCTGCAGCCCTTAAGGAAGCACGGCGCAGAACGCGCGTTTGTTCTCCGCCGTGCGTTCACTCCCCGTGAAAGAGCGCGTCCCTCGCGCCCTTTCACTCGCACATACAGCGTTCGGCGGCGCGCGGCCACGATTTCATCTCAATTGACGTCATACGGAACCTCACGGCGACGGCGACGGCGACGGCGACGGCGACGGCGACGCCGACGGCGACGGCGACGCCGACGGCAGAAATCTGCTTTTGAGTGTCCATATAATTGCTATCGCAATAATAAAAGATCACCGCCCCTTCCACTCCGTGAAGATGGTCGAACAACGAAGCTGTGTCAGTTACACCGAGTGTTACGGGTGTTACATGTGCATGTGTTGCACGTGATGCAATAGCGTAAACACAAGTAAACAAAGATCTACAACAGGAACTTATGTTATATTGAAACGTTGCGAGGCGATAAGAGGCAGCGACTTCCGACGCTACTCGGCGAGTGTCCAGTTCTCTGGTCGAAACCTGCCGAGCCGCCGCCAGAGGCATCGGCTGTAGTCAGGGACACCGCGCGCGTTCGGCGCGAACGCTGGGAAACTCGGACGGCGTCGGCGGCAGCTCTGCGCGTTATCCGAAAGGGCTCGCCGCACAGAAAGACCTTCTCTTATCGCCTCTCCTCCTCGCGCCCTGCAGCGCGGCCTCTCATTGGTCGCCTCCTCCCCCCAGGGCTCCTGTCCTTCTCTGCTGGTCACGTGACCTGCCCTCCCCCGGCGCGGCTCTCATCCTCTCCTGGTCACGTGACCTGCGTGACGCCCGACAGACGGCGAAGGGTCGACTAAGAACAGCTCAGCTGTTAAAAAGATTAGTGTTTTACAGATGTCAGCTTGTATGTTGTGAAAAAAAAAAAACTCGTCATGCTTTCGAACGTGTCTGCATGTTATCGAAATCGTTGGCATTGAAAGCCGCGGCGGGGCGTGATAAATTTCGAACGCATGTGGACTATTGCCGGTTCACTGTATATCGCACACTATATGGTGTACATATACGCCTCACTCTACTGCTTCCATAGCTCCTGTTTCTCCATAAACGTTCGGTGGATCCCGCGCTTATGCGTGAATCGCGGTGATAAGCGGAACTTCGTTTGGTGCCGGCGCAAATGTCAAAGCAAATGTTTGTGCTAACGCGTTAATGACGCGAATGTTTGCCCAAAATTACACATATGGGATGCTAATTTACGCAACTGTTACGCTAATGATTCTAATGCAATGCAGTGTTCTTGTCTTATCTGTAGCTCAACGGGTGGTCCCCTCAGTCCAGGAGCTATACGGATAAGTCACTGCAGAGCGGAGGAGCTACCTACGCTCGCGTGCTCTGTTGTATAAAGTTTATTCTCTCTCTCTCTCTCTCTTTCTGTAGCTCACAGCGCGCCGTTCAATGCACGCACGGTCCCATTTTGTTCACTTCTTTCTCTACACTTGGCTGCTTCCTTTGCCGTCTACTTCTTCACCTGCCTGCGGCCGACTTCTTTCATTTTTTCTGCGGCCACCTTCTTCGCTTCTTGCCTCGTGTACTGCTTGTTCGTTCGGGCACACACCGAGTTTCGCATACCCTCTGCGGGGCATAGGCGAAGATTGGGTACATATACACAGTGTCACGTGCCTATACAGTTGCACATACGTGCAGTGACCCGACTTGTCTACTCGGCAAGACAGCGCCCGCACAGTGGGATGAAGAGGCGAATAAGGCCTCGCTTTTAAAGCCCCTGCTGTTGGGCGTGTATGCAAACAAACCGCGGCGGTCCTGCTTACGCATCATTCGCGACACCGAATTGTCGCAACTCCGCAGCGGCGCGTAATAACACGATCACGACTGTTCGCGTGCTATATCACTGCGGACAAGACATCCAGAGCACTCCCCACTAGCCAAACGCGTTGGTGTTTCGGCCTCCCGAAGTTTCTGTTCATTTCTTTCTTTCTTCAACCTTTAGCCACATTGTATTCTCGACTGACACTCGGACGCGTTGTTGAAGTTCTTATTGCAGCGGACTCCTTGAAGCGCCAGGGCCATATCCACTTCGCGTGCCGTCCTCTTGTGTGTCAACTTTTGACACGCCTTATGAATAATTCACGAACTCAAAACAAAAAAAGAATTATGCCGTTGTCACGTCCGACCTGCGTTGGTCTGCACTTCTCGTTCCTTTCTTCGTCGATGTAGCGTTCGCATTTTGTTTTTTATGTTAATTCGTTCCTCCGCGACGTGTGCCCAGATGTGCGCATTTTAAAACAATATCGAGGCTAGATACATGCAAGAAGGTTGGGGGATGTATAGGGCGTTGATGTGAAAGATGCCCGCGAATACACGCAAGGTGCCTGGAGCGGCCAGTCGCACGGCAATTTTGGCATCTTTCACGCTCGGAAAAACACTTTTTATGTAGCACGTATTGAGCAACAGAAAGCTGTATCGGGAGTTTCTCATGGTTCTCTACAATTTTATCATTGACACTTTTCACCCAACTATAATATTTGAGAAGTTTATTAATTCATTAGGACTAATTATGTAGTTAGTTGGAATACAAATAATAATCTGAGTACCTCCAAGCAACGGCAAACAACATTACGTTTCCCGCGGACTACCCCGACTGTGGCTGCCGCTGTCCTGCCGAGTTGAGCACGTGCTCAAGTCGCAACAGCACCTGCTTCCGCTCCGGTTGCCGTTGTAGGCCAAAGACATGGGAACGAAACGGAGCCATAATAGTTCACTTTTACCGCCGTCTTTCGCGTCCTACTTATGCAAAGGTATCCGGGTACTTAACACGGGACCAACGCCCGAAAAGGCGTTGGTCCCAGGTTCAAATCCCGGACCAGGACGATTTTTTGTCGAAGTGCAAAGCTTTCTCGCTGAAAAACCAGTATGAGTTTCCTTTCATTAGCCTGGTTGGATGAAAACTTTGCCTTTCACGCGTACTCATCTCTGCATGCTTGCACCTCTCCTCCCCATTTTTTCCCCCCACAAGCATCACATATTCGCACTCGTTCCCACGACATCTGCATGTGCGCGCGAACTGCATGTCGCCACCTATATCTGCGCACGGTGCAGTACATAAACGTAAACATTGGAATGATTACATTTGTGTCATTGTGCGGTGCGTAAACATAAACATTGCGTGAGATCGCGCGTTGCACATACAGTATGAAAGTAAACACGGTCGTAAGCGTTGAATCCAGTTTCATAAAACACCTAATCAGCCATTTCACGAAAACTTCGCTGGCACATAAATTCCATCCTGTGCGCTGGATATGCATCACTCTTTTTTTCTTTTTTTTTTTTTTTTTTTTTTTTTTTTTTTTAGCGAGACCAGCTCCCTGTCTCTCTCTCTCTCGGCCTCTTTATATACAATACCCCCTTTCCTTAAGGCTCATTCACACTATAGGCCGACACGACACCGATTTTGGTCTGGCGACTGTTGGCGACAGCAGCTTATATAGCACGAAAAACGCTGTGGCCAACGGTCTGAGGTAAGGAAAACGCTGTCGGCAACAGTCGGCAGACCAAAATCGGTGTCGTGTCGGCCTATAGCGTGAATGAGCCCCTCCTTCCTGGGACGTCCGAACAGACAACGATACCGAAGGTGCACGTCGACCTAGAAAATGCCTTCGGCCGTGCTTCGTCGCGCGACCGCCGTCGTCACGGCGTTTTTCCTCCCGGAGTCCGGGAGTTTGGTGGGCGTTGTCTCGTGCGTGCGGTGTTGCCATTGGGGACGCTGTTCGCCCGAGGGTTATCTCCCATTGTTCTCGGCCCGATAAGGGACGCCCGCGCCTTGTGTAACGCGCTTTAGCGCGCCGAGAGCTAGGAGCCGCGCCGCCGGGTCTTACGTAATAATGTGTATGCCCTGCGCGTCTTCGCCGCGCGTATCTCTCCCGTGCTTATATATACGCTCCGGAAAGCCGTCCTCTGTGTAACTGTCCTGTCTCGCGCGCTCGCGTTTTTGCTGGAGTGTCGTTGCTACTGTATAACAGCGCGTTCAGAGTGCATGGGTTCACGCTTGTATACCATGAGCTGCAGGGGCCTATGCGGCTTCGCAATAGTTGTGAGCGTATTTGGATGTCACGTCTTTGACGTTCGTGTGCCCACGGAAGAGGTCACGTGTTCACCATGGACCAGACGGCACCGGCGTTCGCGCGAGCGTATTGCCCCTCCTTTGGGCATTTATCCGGGGCTCCCTTAAATTTTTCTCTTTTTTTTTTCTTTTTTGCTAGCACCGCCTAGGTTTAAGGTTGTGAACGGACCCTTAGGACACGAACGTGCATATAATCGCGTCCTATTTGCCTCTCCTCATCACCACTCCCCGTACCCCTCTTCTCTCTTCTCTTCCATTTCCCTCTGAGCAGAGTACAGGCCGACCCCTCTGCGTTTCCGCCTTAAGTTATGCCCTTACGTGCGTATGTATTATAGTGTGAGCGCTTCCTTTGTTCTTCTTTTTTTTTTTCACTTTCTTTCTTAAACTCTGGTTTCTGCCGGAAGTGTATTCGGTGAAAACGTGTCCAACCTTGCCGTGTCGTCTGTATATACTTATGCAGATAGATACTAAAAGGAAAGGCTGCATTTCTGGCAAACAGTGGGGAAAGCTTCGCTTAAAGCGATTCCCGAACCATGTGGAGTCCGCATTTCTCTTCTTCTAACGCGTTCGCCTGACAGAGATGCGCAGAGACATTGACGTATAAAACGCTCCCGTTGCGAATTAATAGAAGCAGCGCGCAAATATGTGGAGTGGTGGCGACGCCTGTATACCGGCGGTTTCAGTGAACACTTTTTCTAAAAATTTTAAAGCTTGCCTGTGGCAGAGAACACAATTCTAGCTCATGCGCTGGTCTACTCGAAGAGGCGGACATTACTCGCACAAGAAATTGTAGTACATGATCGACTAATTAAGACAAATTCACTAATTAAGTTTCTAACTAATTGCCTTATGGCCCATATATTGCAATTTACAAATTCTAGCCGCGGAGTTAGCAAGGCGATGGAACCAATTGGAGCGAATTCTCAGGATGACAGCAACTTCGAGCTATTAACTCCCTAACTTTGCGGAGAAATGCATTGGCGTTCCAGTTACTTTCTCAACAAAACGTCGTTTCATGCTTTGGTGCACAAAAGTAACTGGAACGCCAGTGGATTTCTCCGCAAAGTTCGGGAATTAGTATCTCTAAACTGCTGTCATCCTGAGAATTCGCTTCAAGTGGATTCATCGGCTTGCGAACTCCATGGCTAGAATTTGAAAATTGAAATATGGGCCATAAGGTAATTACTCAATACCATAATAGTGAATTTTCGTTAATTAATCGATTATGCACTTCTTTTTTTTTTTTGCAAGTAATGTCCGCCTCTTAGAGTAGACCAGCGCATGAACTAGAATTGCGCTATCTGCCACAGACAACCTTTAAACCATTTTTGAAAGTAGTCGCTGAAACACCCGGTATGTGTGGTCTTGTTTAAATGGTTGCATTCCGCGAACGCTTACGTGTGCCTCGCGATAAGAGGAAAAACTTTGAACGGGCTTTTCCAGAGACGAGCGTCGATCGTCCGTCGCGGGAAAGGGGCGTGCATGTGTCCTCGGTGTCGACGCGCTTGCTGTGTGCCGTTCCTCATTGCGTGGAGTTTCCTGCGAAAGAAATTACTCGACGGAGCTATGGTGCTGTATAGTGTCTACGGATCGAGCTGCGAGTGTACTTATTTTTGTTTCATTTACATATACTGCCGTCTCAGCGCGAGACTCAGGATGGGTCGGTGCAGGGGTGGGTACAGGTATATATGTGGCGGCTCAGCTGCAGCATGCATGCCAACCATGGCTACATGAAATTGCCTAAACATGGGGACCGTCTTGGCTTCGGAGTTCAAAATTTTCAACAAAATATTTCCATTATAAACGCAGCCGTTAGCAAACGGTTGGGCATGTGCGCAGTGGGACTCATCGCTTTCGTGCGTCTAGAAAACGAATAATGATTTCCCGGAGGGGGGAGGAGATGGAGCGCGGTAAATAACGGCGCAAGAATAACGTCTGAGCGAACAAGCACGATGGTTATAGAAATAGACGCGTGCTGTAGAGCCTCATCAATAGATGCGCTGCCCAAGAATGGAAAAGCCATCTCGCCCGAACTCCGTCATGCAAGGCGTTGAGAGTAACATTGTATCGTCTGGTTACCAAGTGAGGGGCTTCTGTAGGAAACTCCAAGGTTGACTGAGTTGGGTGGGAAAGTATATACCACGGATATATATATATATATATATATATATATATATATATATATATATATATATATATATATCCTATAGTCATTTTTCTAGGAAACTGTATATGGCGTATACTGACGTGCGTGCCCAAGTTCGCGCTGTTCCCTATTCTTTCTCGTATTGGCCGCCGAAAGTGACGAAATCGTGGCCTACCTGCCTACCTGGTCGAAACTGGCGGCGCGCGGTTTCATCCGGTCGCGCTCGCGAAAGCCCCGCTGCCTGCGCTGTGCGAACGCGCGCGTGTTCATGTCTTGCTCTGGTGCCTCGCGGGGCCGTATACGGTCGGTTGCGCTTTTCTCTTTATTTAGCAGCGATATGTGAAGCTTTTGCGCGACGTGTACTACTCCGGGCATCTTTCCCGTGTGTCGAAGCCCCCTTCACCGGCGGGGCGTGCGACCAGAATAATAATACTAATAAAAACAAATCGCCCAGCGATGTGCAGTCGTCATCAATAGGAAAGGGAACCCCTATTTTTTTTTCATACGCCCGTAGGGGCTAAACACACATGCCCTCCGTAAAAGTGTTTAATGGACTAAATATTCAGCATTGGTATGTATCAAGTTCCTAGATTTAAAAAAAAAGAGACATGCAGCCAGTTACACGAAGGGAAATATGTCGAAACAGCGGAGCTGTGGTCGTTCTGTTTCTGCGATTGTCGCGTATGTTTCTTTTTTTGCGCTGTGGTAGTCTTCGTTTTAGACCGAAGGCACGACCGCATCGCTGTTTCGACAGATCGCGTCCCATCCCCCGCAACGCGCCAGGAACGCCGTCGCCCGTAGACGCCGACGCGTCCCATCCCCCGCAAGTAGCGCCGTTTGGGCCAGCCAAGCCGCCGCGAATGCACAGCGTCCCTCTGGTCGCCTCCTCCTCCCCCCCCCCTCCCCAGCGCGCGCCATATCGCGACTCCAGCAATTCATGCGACACCTAGCGGCGAGCGCCGGAAACCTCACACGGAGGTCGGAGCGTCGGAGCAGACGCTCCGTCCGTAGCCTTCGCACTGCGATCGGGTGCGCTTCTAGTACGATACGATGGAGCCACCATGTACGATCAACTCCGCACGGCCGTGGAATTATGCTGCGTTTTGCAGTTTTGCGGCGCCGAAGAGCCACATGGATTGCGAATCTTATCATAAGCTGGGGCAACAACGGCAATAGTTGTGTTCTCAACATCTTGCTCGAGAAAGTTTTTTTTTTTTTTTTTTTTTTTCAGGCGAGGGTCAGTTTGTTGTTTGTGTGAAGAGAACGCGATCCTTTTGCTGGTACAACGTTTGCAGTAAAGCGCTACAGCGAGCTTCAGGAAGTTTGCGTTGAGGTTGTTACTGCCATCGTGATAACGTTCAGCGTATGCGTGCTGCAACATGCAGTTTCATGTGATAGCCGGTGTGGTAATGCAATTTATGATGCGAATGTCGCCGCAGTACTCAAGCTTTCATTGATTAAAGCTTTTATATCGGATACATGCGGCGCACAACGGGGAACTACCGCGTATGGTACATCAGCGAAAATCGGTACATCGGAGTTTCAGGTACTCCCGGGTAACGTCAGTAAATCGTTCTATATGTAAGCACAATATGTACGCGCCAGCGTGCAAAATAACTATGGGGTGGCATAGCGGTACGCCTTCATTGCGACGTGGACATGCTACCCGTGTAACTAGTGCAAATTAGTAGGCGCTTATCTGAAAGTGCGTAATTATCAAAGAAATTGTATCCCTTATCAGTGTATGAAGAAATTGGCAGCTCAGAGGCGAACACAATTTTGGCCACTTAAAGTGAAGGATATGTAAATTATAGAATACCATGGAAAATTAATTAGATTCATAATGCAGTAGCTTAGTTAACATTAATTTACACAGAAACATTTGTTTTATTTCATTAGTTTACACAGCAGCCATAAGCGACATGTTCGTAGAAAGCGGGGATGAGTAATCAGTCGTGGTCAGACCACGCAGCACAAGCCATACATGTACATGTTGTGCAAATGTGTTTTTATTGCAGTAAGCATATCTTTCGGTTTCTTATTTATCGCTTTGTTCTCTACGAGAGAAACATGGCGCCAACTACTGCAATAACTATAGCTAAGCGAAGCAGCAGTCACGGTGCGCAAATCTTGAATGTAAAATAGGTAACAGGAACGCAAAAGTAGCAGGAAAGGTTCGCCAAAGATTCGTAGTGCATGCTCGCGAGAAAGTGCAAAGCTTTATTTTAGGTTCGCTTGCTCTCTGGACTGAAAAGAGCGTGCAGAGTTTGCGCCTTCGCCGAACGAACAATAATGAGAAAGTGCATGCGCGCCGGCTGCGCATTTATTCGCATGTACAGCGGCAACAGCTGATCGAGAAAGTCGGTGCGCTGCTGCGGGCCATGCTAAACGTGCCAAATTGAGCAGGTTGTAAGATTTTGGCAATCCTGGCGAGGCCAGCGTGACGTATCCAACTTCGCCGGCCGCTGTCTCGCACGCTCGAAACGCCGGACTATCTGTCCGCGCCTTCACAGTGAATCAAAGCAGCAGAAACGTGCTTGTACTTTCCCGACTATCCAACAGTGCACGAGTACTTCGGTTCCACGACCAATGGGTTCAAGAATACATCGGTGATTTTCATCAGAATCTCGTGCGGGTCCGCTGTCAAGCCAGATGTTTGCACACACCGTGCGACCATTTCAGCCTCATTACCCATTGTGCCTCTCTCAGATCGGCTAAAATCATTTGGTCGGCGTAACCTACTCGCTTTCCTTCCACAAAACAGTGCAAACTGGCACCACACTGCACGAAAATCATCAAACTACAGTGTGACTATGATCAAACACAGCGGTTGCGGCGACGGGGGACCTCCGTATAGCCGCCATGTTGCACAGTGTAGCCAGACGCGGCCAGTTTTCGCAGCGCCCCCTGCAGTTCATTTGAGTTGCGAATTGGTCGCCTCCTCCCCCAGCGCCTCTCCTCTCCTGTTCACGTGAGCTCTCCGGCTCTGCTCCTGCATGACAGCGACCATCATCGCCGGCGCACGCTCGACTAAGAACAGCTTCGCTGTTAAAAAGTCACGCTGGTCTAAAAACGATACCTTGTCTGTCCGTCTTTGCTGTTCCAAGCTTGCTTCGTCCGTCTTTGCTGTTCCAAGCTTGCTTCGCTGTGTTGAGAAATGAATGACCGTGAATATAAGGGGCGTATGTATCGCAGAAAAGGTGCGTCCAGTACAAAAAAGTAAGAAATGTAGTGCTCGCAAGATTTTTTAACACGAAAGTGTTTTATTCCGGGGTCCACAAGACTTCACTGACGTATTTCCGTCACGGAAATACGTCATAGAACATAATACAAAGAAAGAAACCAGAAGAAAAAGTTCCACAAACATGCAAAATTTGGGAATCGAACCCACGACCTCTCGGTCCGCGACGATAGATCGCCGAGCGTTTAACCCATTGCGCCACAAACGCATTCGCAGAGAGCTACACAGACGCGCCTTATATATCTAACACTCCTCCGTGTACCCGCGCTCTTGCTCGGGGCGGTGCCGCCGCCTATGAGCAGAAAAGAGAAGTACTGCATTATGACACTAAAGCCCGGGATACATGGAGCGAACTTTCTCGACGAACTTCACGCGTCAAGTAACGACGCGGCGACACGACGCAGGATGTTTGCTGTGTTGCAATACATGCGGCGAACGCCGCCGCGCGTTGGCCGCCGTGTTGGCGGCGGTCCCGGCCGCCCGCTTCGAACTGAATTTGGCGTTGTCCTTGTAGAATTCACTTAGTTGGAAGCAAATGACTGCGTAAACGGCTTTCGCTTAGTCTCAGGCCGCTTCGACGACAGAGTATTATGGATAACCTTGAGTAGTTTTCGAGATCGCTTCTCGTTTCGAACGCGTCTAAGCCTAGCGAAAGAAATATCCGATGCCAACGCCATCTATCGGGGAAGTCGGGAGATAGGCATGACGACAGCATGTGGCCTCTGAGATCAGAAGATTTCTGTTGAAGGTTGTTGTAGAGAGCTTGCACTGCTTGTCTGTTTCCTCGCAGATCAGCGGATATGGGATGTACAAATACAACGCGATTCCTGAGAGATCATACTAGGAACTACTCAATCGGTGCAGAGACATGCAGACACGGCAACACCAACGCGATTGCAGACGACGCGAAAAGGCGCGCGCGCGCGAAACACCAGCATGCATTGCGACCGGAACTAGTGCCTCCTGATTGGCTGTCGTCCACCGCTGCGCGCTAGACGCTTCCGGCGGCGGCGTTCGCCCGACGAAAATGTTTGGACAGGCAGATCGGCTGCGGACGGCAAATTTCTTGACGCCGGCCGTCGGACGTTCGCCGCCCGACGAAGTTCTTCGCTCGGACGCCGGTTATTCGCTCCATGTATTCCGGCCTTAACGCGCACCGACAGTGAACGCTTCGGTGGTCTCAGTACTACGACGCCTCGATGCCAGCATTCGAAGGGACGCTGGCATCAAGAAGCACTACCAACGCCACCTAGGTGGCGTTCACCGTACTCAGCACAGCGGAGCGTGGCCTCCGCAATTAGCTCTGAAAATGTTTCTGAAGTTGATCGCGGAGGCTGCAATTACGACGCGCTGTACGCGCTGATTTGACTCGGTGACGATTCAGTTACGTGCTTTGTCTTGCGCGTTGTATTAGTGTGTCAGTTACGTGCTTCGTCTTTCGCGTTGTGCTAGCGTGTGCAGCGTAGTGCAGCTTCCATATGCACGACGGTTGCTCATGGTCATCGACGTTGGTAGTCGTGATGGAGGAGACGTGCCACCAGGCGTCAGCGTGGGTGCATCAACGCCTAAGGGCGCTTTAGCCACAAAACACCAATAGACATTATATATCAATGTGCAATAAACATTACACTACTTCTGTGAAGACACGTTTCACTTTCGTGTTCTATACCGATTCCTATATAAGAGGGATCAACCACATTTTTTACTAATTTTATGCATGTGTGGGGACGCCCAAATCCATATTTTAAATTAATGCGACCAAGTAGCCTCAGCGTCTTTCGATTTGAGGACGGATATGCATTGTCTCGAGCTAACATGTATGTATTACAGCGAAAGCTGTATATGGCTAGGCGAAACGAAAAACCGTTCGCCACATGTTTCGATAAAGGTCTCCATTGGCTGCGCCGTCAGTTACGTCGTTCTCTACGTCGCATCCAAGCGCGCGCGTTATTGGCAACGCCGTTAGTGACGTCGTTCTCTGCGTCGTACCCAAGCACTAGTAGTCTCTCTACCAAGCCATAGCCTCCTCTATAACTATAGAGGAGGCTATGACCAAACACGCGCGCCAAGTGCCGCTCGAGAAACTCCCGCCGAAAGCGGGCGTTGGCCCCGGTGAACGCGTTCCTGTCATTGCCACGTTGACGCTGCTCTGCCCGCAACGCCGCCTCCTCGGCTCGCCGTTGTCGCATGCGTTTGGTATCTCGAGTTAGCTCGGCGTCGTGATTAGCAGCATCCGCCTGCCATTGGCGCTTGCGTTCCACTAGAAACACAAACATGTAACCAATAATTGAGAAACGCTTCAATACAGCGTCGGGATTAACCCACTGCTAAATACCGGGGCCGCACGTTTCAGCTTCGCTGGTTAACCATCTGTACGGAGTGCTTGGGTGGTCATTTTTTTTTTTCTTTCTCGACCCCTTGCTCCGAAAAATGTTGCGGTTCTGCGTACAAGGCTTACCGATGTCAGACGCTTGCAGCGAGTTCGCGTGTGGCATCACGAGATCGCGAGGAGCGTATAATTAGAAGGGAGAAACAGCTATTTGTGGAGCACTTCGCTCTTAAAGTTCACCAAAGCGGAACTCCAAATCAGTTTAGATTGATAAGCTATTCTTTCAAAACATTATTTTTGTTAATCTCGCTGTATAATAAGTAGACGATTAGAACAAAAAAATAAAGATTGAGATTCGTTTTTTTTTTTTTTGCGTCGAATCCCCAGCGCCGGTGCGTCATTGTGACGTCACGCATTTCTAATAATATTTGTTCTCGTGTTTTGGCCGTTGTGATTCAGTAAAGGTTCGCTAAAGTTTTTAATTTCAGTCTCCGGCTCTTCTCGAATACGATGTAGTCCACGTGGGCAGACGCCGTCAAAATCTGTGACGTCACGGTGCTGGTGCGAGAACTAAGACGGCGGCGCCAGCTGACTTTTTTTTTTTTTTTACATGTATTATGGCTTATCAAGCCTCCTCTGGCAGTAAAAATAGGTCTCTCTTTTTCTTCTGTCTATTGCGTAAGGGAGATTTACTGATACACCTCATTTCCTCTCTCTCTCTCTCTCTCTTTTTCTCACCAGCCGCGGTATCTTAGTGGCTTCAGCGTTGCTCTGCTGAGCTCGAGGTCACGGGTTCGGTCCTAGCCGCGACGGGCACGTTTCGGTGGGGGCGGAATGCACAAAACGCTTCACTTCATATAGCTGTTAGCTATGCTAAGAATCAAGAAAACTCTGCTGGATCGCCCCACACGAGACACCAAGGCGCTACTAGGACTTGACGTGGAGCAAGCTTTTGACAACATCCAACATCAAGCCATTCTCAAAGCCATATCTGAACACAATCTCGGAACACGTTTCTACCGCTACGTCAAGGCGTTTCTGGAGGATCGAACGGCCACTCTCCGGATAGGCGAGCACATCTCGGAGATCTTTGAACTGGGCGATAAGGGAACACCGCAAGGCTCGGTACTTTCGCCATTCTTATTTAACTTGGCGATGACAAAGCTTTCTCGCGCACTGGGTGAAATTGCCGACGTGGAGCACACCATTTACGCAGACGATGTCACCATCTGGAGCACTGGTGGCAGTGATGCGGAATTAGAATCTCGCATGCAAGAAGCCATCTCGGTTACTGAAGCCCATCTCACCCCAATGGGACTTCGCTGCTCTTCCAGAAAATCCGAGCTACTCATCTACCATCCCCCAAGACCAGGGCGCCCGTCCAACGACTGGCGCAGACACCACACTCCATGCATTGAGTTACACGACAGGGACGGAAATCGCATACGTACGGTTGACAAAATACGAATCCTAGGACTAATCATCCAAAGTAACGGCTCCAACTGGGTGATGCTGGACAGCATCAAGATCAAGATTGCGAACGCGATCCGAATGTTTCGGCGCATCATGAATAGGCACAGGGGACTGAGCGAGGACAACGCCATTAGAATGGTCCACGCTTTTGTACTCTGTCACATCACATACGTGGCTGCGATGCTCAACTGGAAAAAAGAACACCGGAAAAGGCTCGAAGTACACATACGACGAGCTTTCAAGACAGCGTTGGGGCTCCCCGATAATGCCTCCACTGATCTACTCTTACAGCTAGGAGTGCACAATACCCTTGCCGAAATCATCGAGGCTCAGCACACGGCACAGATCACACGCCTATCAGGCACCAAAGCGGGCAGAGAGATTCTCGTCAAGCTCAGCCTGAACACCATAGCGGAAAGGGACAACGTCTTGCAGTTACCTAAAGTCATGCGAGAAGCAATTAAAGTGCTCCCCTTCCCAAGAAACGTACACCCGATCCACAATCAAGGAAGAAGACTCGCCCGCGCCAGAGCACTCGCGGCAGACGCGACAAGGTTTCCCGACCAGACAGCTTTCGTCGATGCTGCGTACATACCGGGAAAGCACGCCTACTCGGTAGCAGTAATCGACGGACACGGGCGAACGCGCAACTCACTCACGCTTTACACTAAGAAGCCAGATGTAGCCGAACAAGCAGCGATAGCACTAGCGCTCAAAGACTCGAGCTTCACAACTGTATACAGCGACTCTAGAGCAGCCACTCGAGCTTTCGCCAAGGGTGGGATAGACAAGACGACGCTACGAATCTTAGGCGGAAGTAATATCACCGATCACTCCATCATTTGGTTCCCGGCACACATGGGCAGCTTAGGGGGCGGCCTGCGGAATCTCAACGAGATCGCACACGAGGCGGCGCGAGGACTCATCGACCGCGTCCCTCCAGTTTCCCCCGCTACCCCGCATATCGAGTACAGGGATCAATTATTCACTTACAACGAGCTCACTAAACACTTTTATCTAAGCAGACGAGAGTTCCCCCTCCCGGATAAGAAATTAACGCGCAGCCAATCAGTCACACTACGCTTGCTCCAAACGAACTCATACCCCAACCCCTGGCGCATGAAGCACATCGACCCAGACTACGACGGACAACATGTGTGTGAACATTGCAGTGAACGTGTTGACTTGAACCATATGCTGTGTGGTTGTGCATCGAGTGACGATTACGCCAAGAACAAGGAACATTGGGACATAGTGCTAAAAAGTGCTTCACTACACGACCAACTTCGGGCTGTCCAGAAGGCCCGCGAGGCGGCGGAGAGCTTCGGGCTCTCTGTGCCGACGTGGGAGGTGCCCTCTACACCTGGCGCCTAGCCAAGTGTCCTTCAGGACCCCTTCTTTGGGAAATAAAGTTTTACTACTACTACTACTACCGCGTCGAACCACGGCTCGCCAGCCAATTGACGCAGCAGGTCGGCCTTCCCCTGAAACGTAAATTGTTTGCGAAGCGGGGGAAGCTCGAATGGAAATGAGAACGCGATCAACCGGTGGTCGGAAAGCGTGAGGTCTTCAAGCACGGCCCATTCGTGACCGCGCGATATCATCGCGGAAGATGCCAGGGTGACGTCGATCCAACTCTCTGCATACGCCGTTTCGAAGGTGGGGTCAGAGGTCGGATCGTTTAGGACGTGCAGGTCGCATTGGCACGCCAGCTGCATTACCAGCGCATCCGTAATTCCGCCACCCCTGCTAGAATGCTTGGCATTCAGGTCACCCGCCACGACGACCATCGCACCGTCACACCGGCCGATGCAGTCGCTTATCAGGTCAAGTATCGGCTCGATGGCGGCGTGAGGTGGTGCGTACGCCACAATCAAAACGAAATCCAAGGATGGCGCCGTGACGCGAATCGCAACCACGTACGATCCCGTCCTCAACGGGAAGCAATCGCAACCCGCACCGGTGCCAAAGATAACGACGCGGGGATCTTCAGGCGCTAAAAATTTGTCAAAAGTATTTGGAATGCCGGGAACGGCGTGATTGCGAACGTAGGGATCCCAGGCGATCGCAAAAGAAAGCTGACCTTCCCGGACATGTTCAACCAAACATTCGGTAGCCAATATGGAATGATCGAGGTTGGTTTCTAAGAAATTTAGATTTAAATTCAAAGCCATGGGGAAAAAGAAAACAGCGGCCGTAACGGTATGGATGACAGAAGGCCAATCGGGATCGAATAAAAGCCGCCTGTGGCACCGATGCGGAGAGTGCGAAAGACGCGCGCGAATAGGGTGCCTCGATGCCAGCGCCGCCGTTCAGGATGGAGACAGCCGCGATATTGAATCACACGAGCTGACTCAGCTACGCTTGCGTTCATAAATAGTGTTACTCGCGGCGCGCTTCCAAGTGCTTTGCCTTGATGAGGATTTTTTTATCGGTATCGCATGTGCACATCTTTATAACCAATAGCCGTTAACTCGTCGAAGGTCGAAGACGTAAATGTATGGCGCCGGGAACATGCCCCAAGTTGCCTAATTCAATCACATTTAATATGCCGTGTATATGTTTGAAATACGCACAGTTGTTTTTTTTTTTGCGCTTCGATCTTGGTATATAAGGTTTGCGACCCCCTGGGTGTGGAAGTTTTTCTTTTTCGCTGTTGTATTTTGGTTTACACGTCACGCCTCCTTTACCGTAGCCAATCACTCGCGCCCGGCGGTTACTTTTCCTTGCGTTGCGCGTGCTCTTCGCGTTCGTTGCAATTATTTGACAATATCTACGCGCAATTTTGCTTTTTTGTCCACAAAACAGTGTGCTGACAGGATTAAGCTGGTGTAAAAAAACTGCCATGTGAAATGAGGTTTAGTTAGTGCTGTAGAGAAAAATGTAACGTAACTTGCCTGTGTCAATCTTGCGTAGTATACACAAGAAACCAAACGATGCACAAAATACGTTTACTTAGTAATGTCTAGTAGAGTCAATTATGAAAGAGATATGTACATGAAAAATTATATGTACTATATGGCGCCTGAAGGTTATGTTGAAAGACGAGATAAAAAAATTCGCAAGGTAGGCTCGAGACACACTATGCGGGATAGGGAGAAAAAACGCAACCGCGGGTCATATTAATAAGATATCCAGCCAGAATACATCAGCTACCATCGAATACGTCGCATCAGCGAAACACATCGATGGCGAGTACAGAACATTTTATAAATAACCATTAGACCACTGATAACTACATTCAAAAAATAAACAGCACTGCATACATATCGCGTACAAAAACCGTAAATGAAACTAAGACAGTCAAATACAGATTAGCAATGTTTTTCACTTTGAAAATATAGTCCATGATGATGTAGGGCTGTTGATTGTAACAGACGGCGCCCATCCTGTCGATTTCCCTCGTACTGGTCCTCTTCAAAGTGTTTCTAAATACAAGTAAAACAACAAAAGTGATTATTGATATGAAAAGTTGCCTTGTAAATACAGAGAACCCATTACAGTGCTTAAAAATAAATTTTCGCAGAAGTAATGTTGTATTACCTCGCTTCACACGTTTCGAAGAAATGCACAGGCTACATCAGACACCATGCCAGAAAGCGCCGAAATATTTTGGCGCCAGACTATGCCACCAAGAAAGTGTTTGACATCCTTGGTTGGCTCAAAGAAAAATCGCCAGACGCATTTGCACGCTACGACTATGGAGAAGATCGTAGCAGTGACAGTGCTGAAGTGGAGAGGAAGAAGACGCGGCGAGATGAACCAAACTTAGGTGACAGAATTCGCCAACTCTTAGGTGGGAACCGACACCTCCTGCCAGTGACCCAAAGCAGGCCCCACACAACCATCTGGAGCGCTGTCCGAGCCGCAAGAAAAAGAACCCAAAAAGGTTTCTCACAACTATTCGGCCGTCAGGGCGACGAGGATGGGGGCCGCATCAGAAACGGAGGCCGGGTTAAAACTGAAACAAACTGTAACCGAGATGACGGCGTTATCTTCGCCCATCGGAGAGCAGCCGGCCTGACCGCCGGACTCTTGGTCCTCACCCTCATCACCTTCGTCATCGGAAAGAGAACTGCTGGCAAAGTGAAGAAAGCAATCTTCAGCCGAGCTGGTTGGTGTACAGGCGCAACTGCCCTTTTCTTTGGAACCACCAGCCTCTCACACTACATGAGGGATCGCAAGAAAAAAACGAGCGGAAACGTCTCTTCCAGCCCCTGCTCTCCCCGCAAGGTGGATACTACAGGGAATTAATTCCTAATTATGCAGCCTTGGTCGATTCATTAGTAGAATTGACAAAAAAAGGAGCACCTAACACTGTAAGCTGGGCGGCAGTGCACGAGAGCGCATTCGCTGTTCTGAAACAACGCATGCCAGAACCTCCTGTGCTATTAGCACCAAACATGGAAAAGGACTTTGTACTCCGGACAGACGCATCCAGTAAGGCACTCGGAGCAGTTTTGCTGCAAGAGGAAGGTGGAATAATGCACCCGGTATGCTATGCTTGTAAAAGATTAAGTGAAGCTGAAAGAAATTGTTCGACTATCGAGAAAGAATGTCTGGCGGTAGTGTGGGCAGTAAAGAAATTCCACATATATCTCTACGGACGGCGTTTTCGTGTACAGACAGACCACCAACCCTTAGAATATCTAACGAAAGCCAAATTCACAAATAGCAGACTGATGCGTTGGAGTTTAAGCCTGCACGAGTATAGCTTCAACGTAGAATATATAAAAGGTAGAGATAACGTGGGAGCGGATTGTTTAAGGCGCCTGATGGGAGGACAGTAATATAAAATCCTTTGGTTGGACATTTTTGTGACGTGTGCCGACAGTGAAAGGTAGATGAGTTAAAAGGTAACTGAATTATACTATGTGGTGTGGTGATTATGCACATGTGCATAAAATATGTGGTATTTGGTGACGCAGACAAATTATCAACTCATCTGTAGAGACATTTAAATGAGCAAGAAAGACCTGTTAAGTAGATGATTGTAATATTGGACAATGTGAAGTGCTAGTGCAATGTGAAAGTGACGTGTTCAGTGTGGTGTGGTGCTCATGGTGACTATCACAATGGTGATTACGTGGACTTTATCCGAAACAACGATAGAGAAGCAGTTTTTTGGAGAAAAAACTCTTTTAATGAGGGCGCATTGTCACGAGCGGAAGCAGAAGAAGAAAAGAGGAAAGAGAAGAAGGAAGAGGAGGACGCTGACGTGGCCTGGGAGGAGCGAGGTGGCAAATGGGAGAAACCCGCTAGAAGAAAAGAAGGAAAAGTCCGCGGGGAGACTGGGCGAAGCCAGCAACAACAAGGCGGTGAACCAATGGCGTCGATATCGAAGAATTGAGTAGGAGGAGGACAACAGTGGCCCTGCACCTGTCGGGCTTGATCCTCCATGCCCCGCGGCTGTGCACCGTGGTCGCCAGCAAAGGCTTGGTCCGGGGACAACGGCCCTGTCCTAGGCTACGGGGATAACCTCACCGACTACATCGCTCGACAAGCCAGGCCGATTCTGTGGAGACAACCATCAACAGAGACGCCAGCATCCCACCGGGCCATGCGCAAAAAGCACATCGAAGCAGACATGTAAGCGCCACATCGCACGCGATTAGGACGTTTTAAGAAGGATACATCAAACTCAGTGTAACGATTCTTGCGGTTGTGTATAGGTTTGACGTGAACTTATCGGTGTGGTATATCACAAATGTTTTTGTGTGTCTTTGTCCTGATTCATGTCTCGTGCAACGGTAACCGTCACAGAGCCTAGCCCTGAGCATGAAGAGAACGCCATCCCGGACCGTCGAGCTAGCCGACGGCTACACATTGTTCCCGGAGGCGTGTTTCTATTTGCGTCCAAGCCCAGTGCTCCACCTTTGGCGCCGCCATGCGCCGCTCGCGCGTGCCATGTGTCTAGGTGGCTTCTTTCGCCGAGGGCGCTTGAGCGCAATCATATAGTTCGCATGAATGCAAGCTTTTGAAGCGTGGCTGCAGTATGGCCTAGTGGTTACGACGCTCGCTTCGGCACCAGGCGTAAGCGAGTTGGAATCTCGCTTTTGCTAGACGCTTCATTTTTTTTCTTGGTATCGCGCTTTTTTTCGCTCTGTTTGGCAGTGCGGTCGGTTGAACCCCGGGGCCGCGGCGAAAGCCGCGGTGCCTGGCGCCGACGAGAAGCGGCGTTCGTTGGGGTGTTGCGGAGCGCAGCGTAGCAACACCCCAAATAAAAGAAATACTGCTCCAGTCAGGTAGACTGCTCCTTCCCTGATAGTGAGATTATATTTGGATCATCAAAACAGTGAGGCGTTCATTTAGGAATGGCATCGATCCTTTAGCAGCAGCCAGTCGTGTCTAGTCACCACCAGCCCAGCGTGTTCTCCGTTCCAACGGCGGCGGCTAGAAACGTGGTACGCGCGAGCGGCGCATGGCGGCGCCAGCGGTCGAGCACTGGGCTTGGTAGCAAATAGAAATACGCTTCCAGGAGCATGGGCTTCTACCGAGACAGCCAGGAAGAGCGTAGCCAAGTCAACTACCACCATGACAGATCGAGCATTGCCTACAGCCAACGTATTAAAAAACACAGGGAACCACCTATTTTCTGGGGAGCTTCCGACGACGACACAGAAAGCTGGCTTGAGACATTCAAAAGGGAAACGAATGTTTAAAACGGCGCACACGCTCTCACATGGCGAATTATAGGTTGAAGAGAGGTTATATTACATATCTCGAAACACAGTATTTGTTCTCCGACCAAATGCGCAATATCAAAACTTGGAGCTCCACCTTTTTCGGGCACGCTTATCTAAACTAAGCAAAGCACCAGAGGTTCACGTAACTGGGGAGTTCTAATTAGAAAGAAATAAGAGGCTGCGCGTCCTGCTTTCACGCACCTGTACAGTTTAATCCTTCGAGTACAGCACAAAGGAACATATGCAGGCAGGAACATAGGAAAAATATGCAGTAAACGGCGCATTCCTTCGAAGTCATACGCCTGAATGCTATCAAAATGCATGGTAAAAATTTTGTGCTCGGTGTGTATTTTTCGGAGCACTGATATCTTGTCTCTGCTCATAAATGAGGAGAAGGCAATTTGTTTATGTTATTCTTCATGTTCTCGTTAAACATGCGACAGTGCCCAGTGGTTGCTTGCTGCATGTGGCAGTGGTCCAATGTTACGGGAACACCGGTGCGCGCGGCCTACGCTCCGCGTGGGAGCTTCGCATAGGAGCTGCGAGTGCCGTGAGCGGTGTTCGGCGCACGTCGCCTGCCTGCTCCCGGAGCCGTGTCAGCGGTGACTAGGTTTGCCTGGAATCAAGCCACTCGCGCTATCCGTTAGAATAAATCATAAGAAACAGGCAAGAGAGCCAGAAGAAAGAAAATTGCGCAACGCTCTTTTAGTTCTTTTGGCCCCTGTGACTGTTTATGATGCCTTCCAGCGTTGTGTCAAGATCCAAGGTTTTGGGTTCGGCCCCCGCCAGCTCCGTCCAGTCTTTTACTCCATATTAATTTATTTGCCTGAAATAACATCATGAAACCAATAAATATAAACTGCTAATTTCCTTCACACTGTTCCGTGGCGACAGTGTCGTTCACTTTTTTCCTTCATAATATTTAACGGACCCCTCTAACCCAAGTACATCTTGCCTTGAAAGGTTATATGCGTTACGCGACGCTGCATTGCTTTGGCAAGCTCTAATGTGTTCCTATGTTGGTCGCAATAGCACAGCGCTTCTGTGTTGACCGCCTTGCCGGGCCAACACTTCCCTTTGCTCCTAAATGCCCCCCCCCCCCCCTTGTCAACACTGGAGTTTCAGGCTATAAAAAAGCGCATAGCGGAGCTGCGGTAAGTACAACACGGTAACGCCATAGCTGTACAGAGTGCAGTGTGTCTCCAAAACAGTGAATCGTATAAATCAGATATGACAGCTCGATTTTAACGACGCATTTTCTATCATAATCGTCACCATCCGTAATATAAAAATAGCTACCGCGAGAAAAGTATGTAGAGCGTATAATCAAGACCTTTCGAACTTTTATAATTGAGGCGATAACTATACCACTTTCCTTTGTCGAGCTCACAGACCCTAAACTATTTCAGTTAAAAGGTACTCGCAAAACTCAGTACGACGCAAACGAAGTACCGCTCAGGGGAGTGGCTGTGCCAGCATGAAGCTGCCGCTGCAGCTGGCGCTGGCAATGCGAGGAGTGCAGCCAAACGCTCCGGTGTTCTATTTAACCTTGAATTCCTGTGCACTCGATGTCTTGGTATTGTTGCTACATTTATCTGTTATTTACAGCTATTTGTATTGTTACATTATATATCATTTGCATAAAAAGACCTCCCTGGTTAAATGGAAAGGCTACCATGTATGGGAGAGCACATACGAACCTAGGAGAAACCTCAAGCAGGCGTGCCTTCGCTCCTTCTACTGTCCACCACGACCAGCGCTTGACGGACTGCAGGCCACATCGCCAAGGTTCCTTTGTGCTGTTCAGCGAAAGCTTGGCAGCACAAAAAACACCAGTGGCGTAGTGACCGTGCCAAACTTCGGCCTGTACTGCCGGTGGATATTTGCAGGAAAGGGCAAGAAACTGAAACGGGGATGGCTTTTATGCGAAGAGCTCGACTTTGATCGCTTGAACTTGCCAGCTGACTGGTTTTTGGCATGTAACAGATTCGGCTCAGTTGTGTCTATAGGCTTGCCGGTCCGCATGCGAACACAGCTGCGCATGATGAAGTCGTCAGTGTTTAAAAGAGGCTGCCCGATGGAGTCGCTCCGCATCGTGATTGCCTCGCAGAGAGGTGCCTGATTTTGCTGCTGAAGAAAAGAACTCTTTATGGCTAGCTCTGTACCCGTAAAATATAACAATGTCTGCAGAACAAAGCTGTGTAAAAATTTCTGCATCAAAGCATACAGTCCTACTCACTTTCTCCAATGGCACTGCGCTCCAAATCCAACAAGATGTGTCACTTTTGGCCAAATCTTACGTTGAAACAGTGCTCACCAACACAAGACTGGGAGCGCAGTATATTCCCTTGTGTATCAACGCAGAAGAACGCCTGAAAGTGGCATGCACAGGTGTGGCGAATAGGTACAGGAAAATGAGAAGCCGCATCCGAGAGGCCTTCTTATGCAAGTTGTACACGATTACTTTCCCTCTGCTATCAGGAAGCGAAATGTCCCTTTGCTATGAACAGCACCCTGAATGTCAGCCCGACCAAGAGGTACAAAAATGTATTGTACAACATAGAAAACTCAAAGAAACAGTGCAGCATCTTGAGGGCGTGATCACGGATTAGACGAAAAGGTCTTCTGAGCTAGAAGCGAAGGCGGATTAATGAACTGCACATGATGAGCAGGGCTGTTCGAGTATGGCGTTATATTGAAGATCTTTGCCTGAAAGACAAACAGGCTGTGAAAGACGTAGTAGCCATCCTAGATGATCTCCATGTTGGTAATGGGTGCTGGCAAAAGCTCTCAACGTGCATTCGCAACCCTCCACCCCTTCGTTTGCTTCGTGGCTTCAGAGATACGGTAGATGCATTAAATGAAATTGTCAGGACCCCAGGCGAAGCAAGAGGAGCTCAAGGTTGGTTTTCGAGTGAGCTCTTTAAAGCTATACGTGGCCTGGCCGCAGAAAGGAACACTACTGTGGAAGCGCTAGGCAATGAAAACGTCGTTGGGAAAATCGAAGCAAGACCATTAGTCGCATCAGTCGGTTGTCGCATCAGTCGAAAAACTTCATGGACATCGCTTTCGCTTCCGATCATTCAGAGCCACAATCGTGTGCAATCGTACAAGCTGCACCGACTTCTTGCGATTGCTGAAGTGCCGGAAAATTATTTTAGTTAGTTAGTTAGTGATAGATTTTTATGGCGCAAGGGCAACTGTGGCCAAAGAGCGCCAAACACAAGGTTGATGGTCGACTCAGGTTAGTGGGCAGTAAAAGAGAAGGATAAGAAACATTGGTGTATAGGGCCTAAAATAATTGAGTAATGGTTACATTTAATGATTATGGGCAAAGCGTACGACATTTACAAGGTCACGCAGCCTCAGCAACAGTCCTTGTCAGGACAAGGAGTGCGGAGTGCCTGACATGTGAGATAAAAAATCTCAGCCATTTCCTCAGGAATGAGACAAGGCTGAGTTCAATGGAAATATGAAATCGCACGTAGCAAGCCTACACTCGCTAAAAACTTAAAAACTCTTTAATGAAAACATTTGGTAGTCGCCGAGAAAGAAGGACGGGTGCGGAGGTATTTGGTTTCTGTACAGTTCTGGGAAGTGACGTCTCCTATCTGGTTCTAGCCTCTTGCACATGATTAGAACATGAATGACGGACAGTCGATCACCACATTTTGGACAGTGCGGTGCTGGAGAACTGTTTAGCAGATGTGAGTGTGTTGCATGTGTGTGTCCTATTCTAAGCCTGCATAGTGCAACTTCTTTATGTCTGTCGCGTTTCTCGGTAGCATATCTTCCTATTAATGGCTTTATTGTGTGCAGTTTGTTTTCAATTGCTCCATCCCATTCTTCTTGCCATTGCCTACGGATTCTGTTTCTAATCTGTGGCCTGAGGTCCTCGTAGGGTATATTATCTATGTCAATAGTATTACGGAGAGCAGCTGACTGCGCAAGTCTGTCAGCTACCTCATTTCCAGCTATGTTGCAGTGCCCCGGTACCCAGCACAGTGTGATTTTAAGTTTAGATTTGTGAGCCGACATGAGACATTTTAGAAGGAAATTAGTTATTGGATTTTTATGCTTTTTACCTGATGACAACGCAGTCACTGCACTGAGGGAGTCTGTATATATGATGGAGGCTGGTTGTTTATTCTGTAGGATGTGCTTTACGGCTAAGAGGATGCCACAGCATTCTGCAGTAAATATGCTTGTATGTTCGTTCATTGTTTTCGATTCGGAGAATTGAGGGCCATGTGCGGCACATGCGACAGCTGAAGACTTAGAGGCGTCAGTGTAATACTCTGCACACCTGTATTTGCCTGCAAGTACATAAAGTGCTGATTTATTTCGAGCGGATGCCCATGTTTGCCCACCTCAAGAAATGACATATCACAGTGAACAGCGTGTATTTCCCAGGGCGCAATGGCGTCTTTGTGGGACACCACCTGGAGGTTGGAGGCCGGTATCTGCAGGCTTTCAATGTGTGACGCGACTCTAACAGGATATGGTGGCGTTGCTGATGGTCGTCTCAAGAACAATTGGGTGTTGCTTGTGTCCCGCAAGAGTTCACCAGATGGATGCTCTGCATGAGAGAGCACCTTAGTGGCGTACACTATGCTTGTGCACTGCCTTCGTCGTTCCAGTGACCATCTGTTCGCCTCAACATAGAGGCTGGCTATTGGGCTAGTTCTGAAAGCACCAGTGGCCAGACGGAGCCCAAGGTGGTACACGGGGTCAAGCATCTTTAGCGCAGACTTTGATGCTGATTCGTACACTACCGAGCCATAGTCAATACGTGATAGGACAACGCTATTCAGAAGGTTCAGTAGACAGTCACGGTCTGTACCCCATGACTGATGGGAAAGGATCTTTAGTAAGTTCAATGCTTTCAAGCATTTCAATCGCAACTGCTTTATATGTGGAACAAAGGTGAGCTTTTTATCTACCACAACGCCTAGGAATTTGTGATCTTGTTTAACGGCTATGGTCTGCCCGTTCAGTGTGATGTTGGGGTCTGGCCTAATGCCACGCTGCTGAGAAAAAGGTAAACAGACGGTTTTGCCACAGTTGAATTTAAACCCATTTTCATCTGCCCAGCTTGAGAGTTTATTTACCCCCAACTGAATTTGCCGTTCACAGATGGCCAAGTTGCAGGATTTGAAACTGATCTGGACATCGTCAACGTAAACAGAGTAAGATATAGTTTTGGGCAACACACTGCTTAGAGAGTTCATTTTAACTATGAAAAGCGTGCAGCTGAGAACGCCACCTTGGGGAACACCATTCTCCTGCATGAACCGCTTCGATAGAGCATTTCCAAGACGAACCACGAAGGTGCGTTCGGAGAGGTAGCTTTCTATAGTATTGAGCATGTTTCCCGAGACTCCAAGAGAATGCAGATCACGGAGAATGCCATAACGCCAGGTCGTGTCATAAGCTTTTTCCAGGTCAAAGAATACAGAAAGACAATGTTGTTTATGGATAAAGGCATCCCTGACATAAGATTCAAATGCTACAAGCTGGTCAGTTGTCGACCGACCAGACCTGAATCCAGCTTGACGTTGGTCAAGAAGGCCGTTATATTCAAGGAAATAAACGAGGCGGCGGTTTATCATTTTTTCAAACACCTTGCACAAGCAACTAGTCAAGGCAATGGGCCTGTAACTAGCTGCAAGCGTGGCTTCCTTTCCTTGTGTGAGGATTGGTATGATAACAGCCTCTTTCCAGGCTTTGGGTAGGCGCCCAAAGGACCATATCTTATTAAACAGAAAGAGGATGCTTATAAGGGTGTGTTCATGTATGTGCTTGAGCATGCCATAAGTAATCCTGTCTGGGCCTGCTGCTGAGTTGCCACATGTTCCCAGAGCCGCCTTCAATTCCTCCATAGTGAAAGGGCTATTGTACCCTCCTGTGGATGGCCTTTTATCACGGATAGGTTTCCGTTCCTCCGCTAGCTTGTGTCGCATGAAGGAGTCTGTATAATGTGCTGAGCTGAAGATATATTCAAAATGTGCTCCTATTGCATCTGCTTGGTGTTCCAATGTATCACCAGCAGTGCTGACCAGAGGCACTGGGTGAGCACTGCGCCCTTGAAGTGCTGTAAGTCTGTTGTACACTTTATGTGTATCTGTGTAGGAGTTTACAGAGGAAAGGAATGAGCGCCAGCTTTCCCGTTTGGATGCACGTCGGATACGCCTGCCATTTGCTTTAGCTCGCTTGAAGTCTATTAAATTGTTAACTGTAGGGTACCTGCGGAATTTCGACCATGCTTTGTTTTGGTTTTCACGGGCATTCTTGCACTCCGCATTCCACCATGGCCTACGTTTGTTTTGTGTCTTATTTGATGTCTGTCGGATTGACTTCTGTGCGGCTTCTATAATATGCAGAGTGATCATGGATTGTAATTCGTCTATCCCTAGGTCTACGATTGGAGATCTGGGCAGTTTTGAGAGTTCTCGGAACTTCTTCCAATCAGCAGCCTGTTCTTTAAATTTCCTATGATTATTTACAACCATATTTATGTTTCCTGTGTGTTTTAAGCAAACAGGAAAATGGTCGCTTCCGTACAGATTGTCGATAACAGCCCACTCAGTGGTTGCCAAGAGCACCGGAGAGCCAATAGCAAGGTCTATTGCTGTGTATGAGTTGTGTGCTAAATTAAAATATGTTGGGTCTTTTTTATTAAATATACAGGAACCGGAGGACAATAGAAGTTTTTCGATTAGTGCACCTCGGGAATCAACTCTTGAACATCCCCATAGTGGGTGGTGTGCATTGAAATCTCCAACCAACATGAATGGATCCGGGAGCTCGTCAATAAGTTTTTCAAATTCTTGGACGGATAGGTGATGGTCCGGAGGAATATATAGGGAGCATACAGTTATTATTCTACCAAAAGTTAGAGCCCGTATTGCCACTGCCTCTAAATCGGTAACTAGTGTGATACTCTGACAGGGAATTGTGTTCTTCTGCACAACAATAGCGACGCCACCCGATGAGTGGGCAGTGCCTTGCCTGTCTTTCCGGTATACTGCATATTCTTTGAGAAAGTTTGTGCGTGTTGGGTTTAAGTGTGTTTCCTGTAGGCAAAGTATTTTTGGTTGGTATTGTGCAAGTATTTCATATATGTCATCCAGATTCCTGAGTAGCCCTCGGCAGTTCCAGTGTATAATGCTCTCAGCAGCCATTTTTGCGAGTGTAAGGGGACGGGTTATTCAAGTGTCACCGCCTTTGTTAGGCGGCTTGACTGGCGGATGTTTTTTCTGTTTGAGACGGTCTAGAAAACTCCGTCTCTCTTTGGGGGACTCTCTCAGCGTCGGAGACACCGAGGATCCCGGGGTCACTTCCATTGCTTCCGGCGGAGACTCGGAAGCGGATGAGGGTTTGTCAAGAAGGGTAGACTCCCTCTCAGTTGTCTGTGTTGTTCCAGAGGAGTGTGAGAAGTTGACCTCTGGAACTTGGAAGGTTGGTGCAGCCGATGGCTGCTTGCTGGGGGGCCGAGAAAGGCGCGCATCAGCAAAGCTGTACTGCGTGCCCACCGTAACTAGACGCCGCCCGGCCCCCCGGCGCGCTGCGTCAACGTGGGATCTTGCGGAGAGAAGCGAGAGCTTCTTCCCGGCTTCAGGGAATGTTAAGTTTTCGGTTACCTTGATTTGAATTATTTTTTTCTCATTTTGGAACATTTCACAGGTTCGCGAGTACGCAGCGTGCGGCCCATGACAGTTGGGACATTCTGTTTGAGTGGCACTGCAACTTTCGGTTGGATGCTCGTGAGCACCACACTTTGCACAGGTGAGTTTTCCGCGACATGTGTTGGATCCGTGTCCGTACTTTTGGCACTTGAAGCATCTTCTCGGGTTTGGGACATAGGGGCGGACTTTGCAGTGAATGAACTCTGCTTTCACAGCGTCTGGTAGACGGGAACGATTAAACGTCAAGACGATATGGGGTGTCACTACATCTTCACCGTTTCGCCTTATGGTGATGCGGCGTAGGGCGATGACACCTTGATCTCTGAAGCCATCGAGGAGGTCAGAGTCTGTTTCGCGGATCAGATCACGTTCTGATATGACGCCTTGAACTGTGTTTAGACTGCGATGGGGGGTAACGGACACCTGTAAGTGGGCGAACTGCTTTTGCTTGAGGAGGATGTCGGAATGATCTTTCTTTGACACTTCAACAAGAAGATCACCGGATGACAGTTTCTTTGCTTCATAGTTTTTGCCTATCAGCTTCTCAAGGGTCCTAGCGATAACAAAAACGGACATTGCAGCAACGGAGTCATTGTCTACTAGAGAGTGTATAATCAGGAAGCGTGTGAAGTGATCACATTGAGTTCGAGTTTTGTCAAACATGTCTTCGGTGCGGCCCCTTTTTAGGGACCGATCGGGTTTTTTGGAAGAAAAAGTACTCATGCGATATGGATATGCCGACGGTTCCTAGAATGTCACCTGTGTTTCACCGTCTTATTCACAGGAAGGTCCCGGGGCTCGACGCTTGATACACAGACGAAGAGCCCATCGGCCGGAGCTTGACCATGGCCCCGACCGCCACCGTTCATGGTTTCTACCCTTCACCTCAAAACCTTTCGCCACGGTGCGGATGACAGCTTCGGTATGGGGGCTAAGGTGGCGCCAAGCACCATCACCTTGATACTCAAGGTGCCCTTGCGGGCGGAAAATTATTTTGCAGTAAGGAGTGCATTTGGCGACCTTATAAGTGAAATAAATAAAGTTGCAAAAGAGCACACCCTGAATATCGACGGCATAAGTACTCCGCCGACGATATGTCTGGCGGCCGATTTGAAGTTCGTTGTTCTAGGCATGCAGTCAGCGTCATCTAAGTGCCGCTGTCCTTTCTGCTTTGCAGACAAAAAGGCCAGAATAAACGCAACACTGCCGAGCTCCCATTTCAGTACACCACCGTACTCTAGGAGCCTGGCAAACATGTCACTGGATTGCAACAGTTTGATACATGGAGTTGAAAGAAAACAAAGCTCTTTTAGAAATTGAACCCGCTTTTATTCTGCCGGACACACTACATATGAAAATGCAAAATCAAAAAAAAAGATGGCTGACTAATGGAGTAGCACACGAGGAAAATGGGCTTGTACATCGCCTTCGTCAGTCACTCATTATGAAGTTTGAGGAGTTCGACGCTTGCAGTCGAGTGACAACTCCTGACAGCTTCTGAGCATGTGGGAAGCTGTGACAAACTTGTCGGTTTGGAAGGACGGTAAGCAGGCGGAGACATTTTTCGTCTCTGACTGGCCGTGATGTAGAAGTCGTGCTAGACAAGTTGCCGGGCAAGCTTCACGGTCAGCTGCACGTGGACACACAGGCCTATGATGGGCATTATAGCGACCTGCATCGTATGCTTTCTGCTGGTGTATTCGCACGCGTGCGAGCTGCCTGGCTTCTTCTGCACGTTGCGTAAACGCATCGGCATCCGTGTCAATGTCGTCAGGTTTGCGTGGTAGCATGGCGTCGAGCATCGTGCTTACTTCGCGTCTGTGGACAAGGCTGAATGGAGTCATTTGTGCAGTTTCTTGTTTAGCCGTGTTATAAGCAAATGTGATATAAGGCAGAATATCGTACCAATCGTTGTGCTCTATATTCACGTACATGGAAAGCATGTCTTCAAGTGTTTTGTTCAGGCATATGGGAGTGTTGTGTATGTTATATCTTTGCATGCTTCTGTTGATGCACATCTATCAGCTGCTTCATTTCCCGGTATCCCAACGTGGCTTGGGACCCAGCAGAAACGAATTGATCTCCCGTATTTGTTAAAAGCCACCATGTTTAAAATATCCCCTAGCAGGGGTTCACACTCAGATTTTAGATGAAGAGCCTTTAGTGCACTTAAGGAATCAGTGTAGATGACTGTATTTTTGTGTTTGTCGGTGATAATCTTTTTAACTACAACCCATATAGCATAAACTTCAGCAGTGAAAACAGAGGCATGCATTGGCAATCGAATACTTGCTTCCCAATTTTTTGTTACGGCCCCCACACCCACGTGTTCTTTTGTTTTGGAGCCATCAGTGTAAAATTCCATGTAATCTTGATACGTATGCTGAAGAGCACAGAATTCTTGTAGAATGTGTTCGTGTGGGGTGTCTCTTTTCTTTAGGTGTGTTAGTGTCCAGTCACACAACTGCGTGAAGTCGTGCCATGGGGGCAATGGTTGTGGCTTTTTAGTAACCTGGAGGACATCATGAGGAATGTCATAATCCTGACAATATTCTTCATATCGCAGGATAAGCGGCCTAATCATGTTCGGTTTATTTGTATAATGTAATCGTGAATTGCACTGTGTGACAGTGTTGTAGCATACGTGTTGTGGTGATGACTGTATTCTGAGTATGTAGGAAAATGTAAGTAACGCTCTGCGCTGCTGTAATGGGGGCTCATTACAGTCAACATATAAACTTTGGACAGGTGATGTTCTATATGCACCACTTGCCAGTCGCAGTCCAAGGTTATGTACCGGATCCAGTCGTCGAATGTAAGACTGCCTAGCTGAGCCATAAACTACGCAGCCGTAATCCAGAAGGCTACGTACAATAGACCGGTAAATACGTAAAAGGCTTGTTCGGTCGGAACCCCAGTGTTTATGGGACAACACCTTTAGAATGTTTAACGCTTTATTTGCCTTCACTTTTGTTGTTTTTATATGGGCCAGGAAGTTTAGTTTTTGATCAAAGATTACTCCCAAGAATTTATATTCTTGTTTTACCGGCAGCGTTACGTCATTCAATTTTAGAACCGGGTCCAAGTGCAATCCTCGTTTTTGCGAGAATAGCACTGTAACAGTTTTTTGAGTAGAGAAGCGGAATCCGTTTGTGTCAGCCCATTGTATTAGTTTATTTATTGTGATCTGTAGCTGCCTTTCACATGTTGGTAGATTTGAGGCGCGGCATGCTATTTGCAGATCGTCGACGTATATGGAGTGTATAACAGAGGGGGGGGATGACTTTGTTAATGGAGTTCATTTTTACTATAAAGAGTGTTGTGCTAAGTATGCAGCCTTGTGGCACGCCGTTTTCCTGGACAAATGAGCGCGAGAGCACAGTGCCTAGACGTATTTGGAATGTTCTGTTGGACATGAAATCAGCGATACAGTTCAGCATTTTGCCACGGATTCCTAAACCAGCGAGGTCACGTATGATTCCAAATCTCCAAGTAGTGTCATACGCTTTTTCTAGGTTGAAGAAAACTGTCAGGCAGTATTGTTTGTGTAAGAATGCTTCACGAATTTCATGTTCAAGTCGGACGAGGTGGTCAGTCGTTGAACAGCCTTTTTTATACCCACATTGATGAAAGGTTCTGCGTTTGAAGAATGAATGTCAATCTCGCGTTTACGACACTTTCGTACGATTTACCTAAACAGCTTGTCAAGGCAATGGGTCGAAAGCTGCTTGGGGATGTGGGGGGTTTACCTGCTTTTAAAAAAGGCACAACTACTGCCTTTTTCCAATCTTTTGGCATAACTCCACATGCAAATACCGTATTAAAAATTTTAGGAGAGCCTCTACCGAAGCTTTGGACAGGTGTGCAAGCATGGAATACTGAATGCGGTCAGGACCTACTGCGGTTTTTTTACCAGCGCACAGTACCCTGTTAAGTTCTTGTAAAGTGAACGGAGCATTATATTCTTCCTTAGACGCACAAGCAGTTGGCAATTTCTCCTTTTCTGCTGACAGTTTGTATTTTAAGAACCTGTTGGAATAATTCGCCGAGCTAGAGACATTATAGAAGTGCTCCCCAAGTATATTTGCTTGTTCTTGTAGTGTTGTCTGAGTGCCTGAAGGTGTAAGTAAGGGTATCGTGTATAATGAGTAGTCCCCTCTAAACTTCCTGACCTGTTCCCACATCCTTTTGGATGTGATGGTGCTATTAATTGTAGATATGTATTTCTGCCAAGACAATCTTTCAGCTTGTCTCCGAATATATCGAGCTTTCGCTTTGGCTTGTTTGAAATTAAGGAAGTTGCTATGCGTTGGGTATCTACGCAACATTCCCCAGGCCTTATTTTGCTTCTTTTTTGCTTCTGTGCATTCATATGTCCACCAAGGATTCAGCTTTTTTCTAACAATGCCAGAAGATTGAGGAATAGCCTTTTCAGCTGCGGCAATAATACATTCAGTAAACTTTTCATTAATTTTATCAATGCTTAGGTCTTTTGTAGTAAGCTCCTCCAGCCTAGCACTTTCTGTGAAAACAGACCAATCTGCCAGTTCTAATTTCCAACGGCGCGGTTTACGAAGTATAATGGGCAGCGTTGGTGAGAGTTTGATTATGGAAAGTAAATGATAACTGCCATATGAGGTGTCTAGTACTTCCCATTTAAAATCAGTAAAAAGGGATGGTGAGCAAAAGGCTAAATCAAGGTAACTAAAGTTACGGGAGTTCGGTGAAAAATGGGTTGGTGCACCTGAGTTTAAAAGGCAAATGTTATTTGCTAAAATGAAGTCTTCGATAAGTTGCCCTCTTTGGTCAGTTTTATCGCTGCCCCAAAGGGTGCAGTGCGCATTAAAATCTCCTACTAAAACAAAAGGCTCCGGCAGCTGGTCTGTTAAATTTTCCAGGTCTCGGGTTGTGAAATGGGTATGTGGTGGGATGTACACGGAACAGATGGTGACAGTTTTGTATGATAAAATGGTGACGGCTACAGCCTCGTACTGGGTATTTAGTAAAACGTTCCGTGTAGGGCTGCCGCCTTGCACAACAATAGCGACTCCCCCAGATAGACGGCTGGAGTGTTCGCGGTCCTTACGCACGCCAGTGAAACCTTTAAGAAAATGTGTATTTTGGGGCCTAGGTTTGTTTCTTGGAGGCAGAATGCTACTGGCGATAACGTATTTATTATGTCTTTGATGTCACCTAGATTGTGGATCAGGCCTCTGCAATTCCAATGAATGATGAAAGCCATTTTATAGGCGCTGAAAATATATACTTATGCCTGTGAGCTTAGAATTTGTAGGTGACAATTATTAGAAAAATTGATTACTCCTAAGGGCGGTAACCATTCAGGTTACCGGTCCCTTTTTCGGCGCAGTTACAAGAAGTTTGTCCTTCTTGTTGCGCTCCAGGGAGCGCGGTTCTTTCAGCGTCGATGACGCTGGGGTTTTCGGGTCGACCTCCATCGCCTTCTCCGAGGCGCTGGACGATCGAGAGCCACGCTCCGAAACGCGCGTCTCGGGCCTTGGAGTTCTGTTCAGCTTTGGGCCCTGCGACACTGTGGTCTGCCAGCCCGTATTCGATGATGATGGAGCAGCACTGGCTGCTACCACCAAGGGGGCGGATGGAGTTTCTAAAGGAGTACCGCGCGCGGACCCTGTAGACTCCAGAAACCGGTGTGGCGCTGCCCCCTGCCGCGCCGCACTGGCATAGCTGAGTTGAGGTAAGTGCCCCAACCTTTTCCTCGCTTCATAGAATGAATTTTTTTCTTTTACGGTGATTGCGATGATTTCTTTTTCTCTTTTCCAGTAAGGGCAGCTCCGTGAGTAAGCTGGATGGTCTCCCTTGCAATTGGCACATTGTGCTGGAGCATTGCAGTTGTCAGAGCGGTGGTCGCTGGCACTACACTTCGCGCATGTCTCTTTACCTCTACATGATTGTGAAGCATGCCCGAACCTCTGGCACTTGAAGCACCGCCTCGGGTTCGGTATGTATGGTCGGACGTTGATTTTTAGGTATCCTGCGTCGAGTGAACTCGGCACAGTACTGGTTCTAAATGTGTTTTGTGGGGATTTGTTGGTCGTTTCGTCGGAGTGTTATTCTCTGTACCTTAATTACGTTTTGATCTTGGAATCCTTCAAGGAGCTCTTCGTCACTAAGGTTCAGGAAATCTTCTTCTGATATTACTCCCCTGCTTGTGTTCAGCGAGCGATGTGGAGAGATTGTCACGTTCATGTCACCGATATCGGTGAGTGCAGTGAGTTTTTCGACTTGTTCTTTCTTGGTCAGTTCGAGGAGGAGGTCTCCGCTAGCCATCTTTGATGCTTTGTAGTTAGGTCCAATCGTGTTTACTAGGCATTTGGATACTAGAAATGGTGACAGTTTTCTAACAGTTGTGTTTCCTTCACTGTGAAGGACATGGTACTTTGGGTAGGTATCTTGGTTTTCTTTCAAAAAGAACTGGGAAGGTGCATCGGTGCGCCCCCTTTTTAGGGGGCGATCTTTGAGGGGGGGAAAGCGTTTGCCATTTAAGCTTTGAGTAGTTCGGCGGCGATGGTGGCCACCCACCACCGAGCCCAACAAGGGGACGCTACTAGTTTGGAGAGATACCTGCAGACGCCAGCCATGCATCGCCGCTATAACCTAATATAATATACCCAAGGTTGGATAACTACACAAGGTTAACCCTCGCTGCCAAGAAAATCGGAAGTAAAAAGAAGTGAAGAGAAGACACGAAAGAATAAAAGTGGGAGAGAAAGACGAAGATTCTAGAGGAGGATAGGAAAGGGCAACTACCGATTTCCCCCGGGTGGGTCAGCCCGGAGGTGCCGTCTATGTGAAGCAGAGGCTGAAGAGGTGTGTTGCCTCCGCTGAGGGGCCTTAAAGGTCCAAACACCCGGCATCGGCTCAACCCCCAGGAATCCCCCTTTCCCCAGACACGGCTAAGCCGCGCACGGCTACACGCGGGAGGGTCCAACCCCCATGTGCTCGGGTACCTGGTGGCGCAACTCACCAAACGCCTGCTTGCGCAGACGCCCCTGCGGGGTAGTGGTAGATGTGTCGAGAAAACCAAGGCATGCTGTTTCCTCTTCATCGGTCGAAGGAGCTGACTCTATGGGTGACCGAGACAGGCAGTCAGCGTCGGTATGCCCTTTCGCCGACTTGTGCAGGACCGTCATATCAAACTCTTGCAGTCTCAGGCTCCAACGTGCTAATCGCCCGGCAGGATCTTTCAGATTTGTGAGCCAGCAAAGCGAATGATGGTCGCTGATAACTTTGAAGTGGCGACCGTACAAATAGGGGAGACATTTTGTAACCGCCCATACCACGGAGGGACACTATTTTTCAGTTGTAGAGTAATTTGCTTCTGCGCGTGAGAGCGTTCTGCTTGCATAAGCGATCACTCTTTCTGTGTCCTCCTGGCACTGCAGAAGCACAGCTCCGAGACCAACATTGCTGGCATCAGTGTGAAGCATTGCCGGAGCTGTCTCGTCAAAGTGGGCAAAGGGGGCGTTTGTAAACAGTTCTGCAAATCATGAAATGCAGCTTGCTGTTCGTCGCCCCATACAAACGCAACGTCATCTCTCGTGAGGCAAGTTAACGGCGACGCAATGCGAGCAACGTCTGCAATAAACCGCCGATAATATGCGCAGAGGCCGAGAAAGCGCCTGACAGCCTTTTTATCTGAAGGAACAGGGAACTGTGCGACAGCGGCAATTTTTTTAGGATCCGGGCGGACTCCCGCGTGACTGATGACATGGCCAAGCAACTCTAGCTCCTCAAAGCAAACGTGGCATTTCTCCGGCTTTAGGGTGAGGCCAGCGGACCGTATAGACTGCAGAACCGCTTCAAGCCGTTCAAGGTGCTCTTAAACGTTGCCGAAAAGACTATGACGTCGTCGAGATAGACTAAGCAGGTTTTCCACTTCATCCCCGAAAGCACGGTATCCATAAGCAGTTGAATAGTAGCAGGTGCAGAGCACAAGCCGAAAGGCAAGGCCTTAAAATTCGTATAGTCCATCTGGCGTGACAAAAGCGGTTTTCTCACCGTCTCTCGGGTCTACTTCAACTTGCCAATACCCGCTTTTTAAGTCCATTGAAGATAAATAACGAGCGTTCCGAAGCCTATCAAGTGAATCGTCTATGCGGGGAAGTGGATACACGTCTTTTTTCGTCGTCTGATTTAGCTTTAGATAATCCACACAAAAACGCAGGCTGCCGTCCTTCTTCTTTACCAAAACTACAGGTGATGCCCAGGGGCTCTTGGAAGTTTGAATCACATCGTCTTCAAGCATTTGGTTTACCTGCTGCTCTATCGCTTCACGTTCTTTTGGGGCCACACGATAACGGTTTTGGTGAATCGGTCTCGATTCGTTCTTTGTGATTATGCGGTGCTTGGTTAGGGGCGTCCGACCGACTCTTGACGTCGTCGCAAAGCAGTCGTGGAACTCGGCCAGTAGAGCAAGAAGTCGTTCTCGCTCGTGTTGGGGTAAAGTAGTGTTTACGTCAAGCACAGGTGGTGGATCTTGCGCATGCACTTCTTCTTGTACTGAAAAGCACTCACGAACATCAGTGACATCGTAAAAATAGGCCACAGCCGTGCCCTTTGGTAGGTGCAGTCGCTCTGTGCTAAAATTAGTCAACAACGGATACGTGCGCCCATCGGTAATATTTAAAATGCCTCGTGAAACGGCGATACCGTGAGTAAATAACGAGGGGGTAACTTGGTCTACAACTCCTTCACAATCAAACGGTACGTCACATGCAACCGAAACAAGGATACATGACCGAGGTGGGACAACCACGTCGTTTTCAATTAAACGACAGGCGTTGCGTTTCGGCGATATGCATGGAATTAATTCCGGAGTCCTGTGAAACGTAACCAAGCGGTCCGGGATGTTGATTATGGCGTCGTATTCCCTTAGAAAATCCATGCCTATGATTAAATATTTACAGCATGTTGCAAGAACGAAGAAAGTTGCCACGAAGGACGAACCTCCTATGGTGACTCGCGCCGTACAGCTTCCAGCAGGCGTGAGCAGTTGGCCGCCCGCAATCCTTATATCAGAACCGGTCCAGCGCGTTTTTATTTTCTTAAGGCGAACTGATAACCTTGACTCATTATGGAATAATCGGCACCAGTGTCGACTGGTGCTGCCACTTGTTGTACGTCAACTGAAACAATAATATCGGCGCGCACAATTTCGTCGGTGTTAGAGTTTGTCGGTTTCACGGCGTCCTGCGGCGGGATTATTCGGGATTTTTCATCGTCTTGTCGGCCCGCAACCATACCCCCAAAGGTCGCCGCCGTTAGATTCCCCGGCGTGGACTGGGCGACTTTCTTCCCCGGAGGCCAGCAAAAGTACGTCCACTTGGTGGTGCAGATGAATGAGCAGCGGACGGAGAGCGTGACCGTCGGCCAAAATCGGTCTGGTGGTTGGGCAGAGAGTCATCGTTCCGAGAGCGCGTTGCGGGAGCACCTTGAAAAGCACCGTCGTCGCGGCGTAGCATCTAGCCGTCACTGGTGCGTCGACCGTCAGACCAGGATTGATAAGGTCGAAATGAAGCGTCACGGTACCAGCAATGGTGGGAAACATGGTCGTTGCCTCCGCAATCATAACAGAGGGGGGGGGGGGCGCCTAGTGACAGTGCGCCATACGACCGTTCTTCGAATTTACGTCCGCCTAGAAGGGCCGTCTTGTGGCGGTGACCAAAATGCAGCTGGAGGCGGCTCGTGGTAGGACGGGATCGGCACAAAGGGCGGATATCTCAAAGCTTCCTCTGTTGGTGATGACCAAGGTGTGGCCCTCGGCGGCTGATGGTGCGACCGACCGTATGGGCGTCATAGCTGGTTGACGTCGGACAACGTCGGCGTAACTTAGGGGGCGCTGCTCGTGAACGGGATCGCCTGCCGAAAATGCGTAACTTAGGGGGCGCTGCCCGTGAACAGGATCGCCTGCAGAAAACGCTTGCCTAACTTCATCACAGACTACTTCAGCGACTGATGCCATGGGTGGGCCCACTGCCGGTGTCCAGAGCTTCCGAAGTTCTTCGCGAAGAATCTCCCGAATCAGATCACGGAGGGAGTTCTGACTGGTAACGGTCATTGCGGCGGAGTTGATAGCAGTGCTGGTGGGCAAGCGATCGTACTGCTTGTATCTTAGATGGAGTGCGCGTTCAATACCAGTGGCTTCCTTTATAAAATCAGCCACGGTACTCGGTGGATTGCGCACAAGTCCGGCGAATAGTTCTTCTTTTACGGCACGCATAAGGTAGCGCAACTTCTTTTCCTCAAGCATGTGAGGGTCAGCTCTGCGACACAGTCGGGCCATGTCCTCGGCAAACATTGCCACAGTTTCATTGCGTTTCTGGAAGCGCAACTCAATTAGTGGCTGGGCACGGTCCCGTCGATCAACACTAGCAAATGTTTCAGTGAGCTGATGTTGGCTTCACGGTTCTCAAACCACGTGCGAGCACTACCGTGAAGGGAGAAATACGTGGGAGAGCTTTTGTTGAGCAGTCCACCCATTGACCTTGGCAACGCGTTCGAACTGGTTAAGCCAGTCTTCAACGTCTTCAGGTGCGCCACCATGAAAGCGATCGGGAACCAGTGGTTGCAGACGGGTTACCTGGGACGGACTGTGAGTAGAGCTGTCTTGTGGAACTCGTGAATCCTGTGGCGGGCTGGTGGTCGCCATTGACAGAGGTAGACAGGGCCCGGACGAGCGTTCTGGCAGGGTGTTGAGCTCGAGAGCAAGGCCTAGCAACCGCCGACTGAAGCGATGCACAGGAGTTATTGGAAATGGGCTGGATGAACGGCTTCCAGAAGGAGTCCGGATGATCAGGCAGGGTTGTGTACCCAACACCTCCACCAGTGTTACGAGTCAACGCGAAGAAGAGACAACACGTTGAACAAGACGGCGGAACAGCTTGTTAAGAATCACCAGAACAGAGACATCTCTTCGTCTTCGAATTACCGTGTCCTGCTACTCGGAGTCAGTTAAAGCACATATTGTCATGCTCGTTTAAACGTCTGCACAGAGTACGCGTCAATATATTGGCAAATATCTACAAGGATTGCAACCTTGGTTCTCCACAAGAATAGTAGAAAGTTGCCTATCAAGAAAGTGGTTAAGCAAGGAGACACAACCTCTCCAATGCTATTCACTGCATACTTAGAAGAAGTGTTCAAGTTCTTAGACTGGTAAGGCTTAGGAGTGAGAATCAACGGCGAATATCTCAGCAATCTTCGGTTTGCAGATAACATTGTCCTATTCAGCAACAATGGGGACGAATTACAGCAAATAATTAAGGGCCTTCACCGAGAAAGTGTAAGAGTGGGATTGAAGATTAATATGCAGAAAACAAAGATAATGTTCAATAGCATGGCAAGGAAACAAGAATCCAGGATTGCCAGTCAGCCTCTAGAGTGTGTGAAGGAGTACATTTATCTAGGTCAATTACTCACAGGGGACCCTGATCATCAGAAAGAAATTTATAGAAGAATAAAATCGGGCTGCAGTGCAATACGGCAGGCATAAACAAATCCTGACTGGGAGATGACCACTGTCATTGAAAAGAAAAGTGCACAATCATTGCATTGGACCGGTGCTAACATATGGGGCAGAAACTTGGAGGTTAACAAAGCAGCTCGAGAACAAGTTAAGGACAGCGAAAAGAGCGATGGAACGAAAACTGTTAGGCCTAACGTTAAGAGGCGGGAAGAAAGCGGTGTGGATCAGAGAACAAACGGGAATAGCCGATATTCTAGTTGACATTAAGCGGCAAAAGTTGAGCTGGGCAGGCCATATAATGCGTAGGACGGATAACCGGTGCACCATTAGGATTGCAGAATGGATAGATACCAAGAGAAGGGAAGCTTAGTCGAGGACGGCAGAAAACTAGGTGGAGTGAGGAAGTTAGGAAATTCGCAGGCGCAAGTTAGAATCAGCTAGCGCAAGACAGGCGTAATTGGAGATACCAGGGAGAGGCCTTCGTGCAGCAGTGAAGATAGGTTGTTGATGAGGACCACCCCAGACAAACTTCATTCCCTAATTGAAAAAAGAACTTGAAAATAACACGACGGAAAATCCTGATCCTGCAAGTAGCATAGCAGGATTTCAGCCAATCAAAGATAAATGAAAATGGGTTCTCATGTATTACTGATCATCAGCCTATATTTATGTCCACTGCAGGACGAAGGCCTCTCCCTGTGATCTCCAATTACCCCTGTCTTGCGCTAACTGATTTAAACGCTCGTCACGACAACGTTGGAAACGCCGGCGCATCGAGGTCACCCTCTTGCGCTCGAGAGTCACCTTCTGTGGTCGCGAGTTCTTGTACTCTCTATCGTAAATTTGATAAATTATGGAGAGTACGAAATCAAAAGAGGTGGAGGAGCGAATGTCGACACCCCGTACAGTTTTGAAAATTTCCGTTTGAACAAATGAGGCATTGAGGTCGTGTAATCCGACACGCATCGTTCTTTCAATGCGCGGTTACAAATCTTGCCCGATGACGACCTCGATGTAGCGATGCTCTGAGAACGTAACGCCCTGACGTTACGAATCACCTCGCAACAGCAGCTGAGCAGGGGCCATGGTGACATTTAAGGCCATGTCGCAGGCTCGATAACTTTGGAGCCGCGGACATCACTGACGCCGTGTCCCCATACAGTGTCTTCGGCGTTGAAATCGGCAGCCAAAACAATATTTGACGTGTGACATCTCGAAATACAGACGGATACAAGATGCAGCCCGTCTTTGATGTCTCCATGCGAGGGCGCATAAGCCGCTACGAACACAAATGATTCGCTGTCTGTCTCGCAGAGGACCCCAACCATGCACCTGTCGGCATAAAAAGATGCGACACTTCAAATGGCGGTAGATGAGTAATTACCGCACACAAGGGATTGTCGGGTGCATGAAAGGCGGCAAAAGGCGTGGGCGGCACCGAAAGGGTTCCACGCACTCTGTGAGCATCTCATAACGCCGCATGAGAGAAGCCCACCTCACGCATTTACTCATAATGAGCAGGCGCATCGCAGGTTCCATGATCGAAGTTAATTTGTACAACTTTTATAGTCACAGCCTAAGTCGAATATCTGTGTGAGAAGCACATTGCAACTTGTAGACATGGAACGCACGCCCCCTGATAAGTACGTTGTACGATAAGAGAACAGCCGAGAAAGGAACGAAGGCACATTAGAGTTGGTGATGGAATAGAAATGATATCATAGTACACGTAGGGGCGAGAGAAAGTGACGTGACAGGTAACGGTAACGTAAAACAGGAAGTATGCCAATGAGGTTGTGAGTAAAAAAAAGGAGAAAACGAAGAAAAAGAGAGAAAGTGAAAAGTGGGGAAATGTACAGGAAGACAAGCGAAGCCATGTCCAAGCCGGAAGAGAGAGGCTGGTATGGGACCCGTAAGGCGAACGGCAATGGCGCGGTCCGTTGAGGCATCGAAAGTGCGAAGCGGCCGTGATTATGCCGCTCCGCGCCAGTGCGAACCAAGGCGGGAACAAATGCACGCGCTAGTTTGCCATTGTGAAGTAGGCACTGTTTTAACGTCCCCCGCCATAGTACGTCCTCGCCCGCATGCGAGACACCCTCTCGCTGAAAATGGGACAGTCGGAATATCCCGCTGAATGATCGGAACTGATCCCAGTTCGATGACATTCCGCACTGTGCATGGCGCCATCATCCAAGCGGACTTGACAAGTCGTGTGCGCGTGTTATTCGGCGGACTTTTTTACTGACCGCTTTCGTATCGTCATTTCCGTCGGGACATGAGTGGCGGGAGTGACCATAAGTAGCGCAATGTGTGCACAAGGGGACGTACAAGTCCTCGAGCACACGCCCCACTGTCCTACGGATCATAATTCTTTGACGGTTTACGATCTTATGAAAAGATGGTGGGCCCATCTGGATAACGCTGGACCTGTTACCACCATGCTCCCGGAAAAACGTGCGAACGATACACACGTCCGCAAGAATATCTAGTCCTGGGTTGGCAGAATTTATTGCCGCGAGCACTTGAGACAAGGGGACGTCAGGGGTCTACCCCAATGATTTTGACACGGGAATTTCGTTCTCGCGCGACTTGAAACTTTAGAGCTGCGTGAGTCACCGCGTTTCGTGATTGTGAAGTGCCGATTTCAAATTATCCATTGATGCGAGACGGTTCGAAAATACGTGACTCCGTACTTAGTTTTTCGAAGGAGAATGTCGGTGATTCCCCCCGTGATCGCGTTCAGGTTAGACTTTAACAGCCCCATGACGTCTTTGGCCGATGTCTGTGTGGGTGCCGTCGGTACTGTCAAGGCTATGTGTTTGTGCAAAGGTGACACGAGATGCTCACCGAGTTGTTCTTGTACTGGCAGTGGAGAAGTTTGGGCGAGGGCCTCCGAGTTCAGGACCGGGGCGACCGCCCCGCTCGGGGACTTAGCAAGAGTCAGCCAGGCACCTCCCTGAACCCGGTTCACCGCGTCAGAGCCAGGAGGTTCGGCAGAATACGCCTACAGGGATGACGGAGCTGAGACGGCCTCTCGGACCGTCAAACGGCCGTGCAGCCGGGCATTCTCGCGCGAGTTCGAGATCCGCGAGCTGAGCGCGGAGCTCAGCCACAGCATCGCGATCCATCGCGGCAGCCGTGCGCAGCTCCGCGAACAGGCCAGCCGCCTCTCCGAGCTTAGAGAAAAGTAATGTTCGGACAGCCATGCCGATCTTGGTGGCAGGTACGCATAGGTAGTCCGTAATGTTTGTGTCGACGGCCTGGATGAGGGCGAAGAGCTGCGCGCTCTGGTCAGCGTCGGCGGTAGATCGGAGCACGGTTGTAGCTGATGCTAAGCGAGCGGACATCAAAATCATCGCCCCTTCCGCACAACGTGCTCCGGAAAGCTCGTCTTGCGTGTTGGAACTCAAGGCAGCGAGGAGGACGGTCCCTACCGCGCGTTCCGAGGCGGGAGAAGCATCTGCCGGTTGCTCTCCGCTGTCAGCCATACCAGCGGCAGCGAGTATTAACCATTGGCCGCTGCAGCGACGAGGCCCGAGATTTGATATTGGTTTCACCAATATCAATAGAAAAAAATCTTTTCGACCCGATTTAGCTGTCCAATACATGCCTGAGACACTTAAAGATAACCCCTGACAAGATTTGGAAGTCGAGAATGGAAAGAACTGACCTTTTTGATGAAAAATACCCGGAGCCAAATGAGGCACTGAACCGGCAGAAGCACGAGCGGCTCGCGCTGAAGCATCAATCTGTACTAGTTGATGTGCAAGTGTCTCTTTGAGTGCAGAAAAATATACAAACGGGATGCAAAAGCCGCTCCAATGATTTACCCAACACAGAGTTCATGAAGATGGGTCGATAAGAGTTGGGGTCCAGAGGTGGTCGGTTGGGCTTCGTTATGGAAATGATGCGGCCATGCCTCAAGCATTGGGGAAGTAGCCCAGGGTTAGAGCCACATTAAACAGGAGTATCAGATACGAGCAGTGTGCTTTGAAGAGGGCCAGAATAGTAAGCGGCATGATATTATCGAAGCCAGCGGCAGAACGAAGCGAAATGGTAGAAAGAAATGCTTGGAGCTCCGGCACTCTAACAACACAACCTGCGCCAGCACGACGGCCAGCAGACTTCGAGCAATATTTTAGTATGCGAGGTCGCTGCAACATCTCGGCGCGTCGCAGCAGGCGCCGCAGTGGTGTTTCAGGTGCCGCACATCGATGGTAAACGACACTATCAAGTTCACAACTCTGTAACTCAGCAATGAAAAATATCACACTTCTGCGAAGTGCATCTAATATTGCATCTAAAGCGGACAAAATTTATATGTTGCACATGAATCTCAAAAATTTAGTAATATGGAAATACAGCTTTTGCAGAATCCTTGTACACAACGAAACAAATTCACACAGGCCATAAATTTACAAACAAAATTTGTCCGCTTTGAATGATCTAATGGATGTCGTTTACAGAACCGCGATTTCTATTCTTGCTGCAGAGCTATTAATTTGTAAATTTCGTGCTTCAACTTTTTTTAGCTTTCGAATTTTTGAAAATGTTTAAAGAACATTTAGGTCCTAAATCGATATTCAGCGTGAAAAAGTCACTAGAACTTAACTTTCTCTCAACTGAAACAAATTTCAATAAAATCCGACCAAGGGTTATCTCAGAAAACCGTTTCTGTGCTACATGTCCTATGTGTATATGGTGCTATCGGACATTTTTATTTATTTACCGACATATATTAATGTATTTATAATTTCTTTAATTCGCGAGCTCGGTTATGCCGACTGTTTTTTTTTTACATTTGATCGAAGTTTCCTTCTTAGCAAAGTGTATATGAAGATTTGTTGTAGTAAAATTTACTGCACGCCAAAAACTTCTGTCACTGGCTTGCTAACAATATTTTATGCTGCATTGCAGAAAGAAGTGATGCCGATGACTGGCAGCCTGAACCTGAAGGCACAGCCCAGTCACCTGACGACACGACCCAGTCGTCTCAACGCAGCAGTGGCCACTCGCCTCAAGGCAGTTCAACTTGTAAGTGGCGATTTTTCAATTATTTTAAAATGCAACCTATGCCTATAAGATAAACACATTGGCAGGTTTGATAGCTGTCCTTGGGTTACATTACATCTAGTTTCTCGTGTAGAACCCCCACTTGAACAGTCCAGTCTTTTGCTGTATGCCTGCAAATCAGTATGTTAACACAGCAGAAAGTTTGGAATATCAAATGTACCACTACCCAAGGGCAGTGTACGACTGTCATGCACCAGCAACTCGAATAGATACATGCATCACTTGAGGATAGCTGTTAAACTTCGTATCCGCTTCTCCCATCTTTATTTATTTCGTACGTATTGAGTGACTTGAAAAAAAAAGTGATTTTCTTTGTACAACTAAGAAGCGAAATTTTGTACAATTTCTGCCAGATACTTACGTCATTCACAATTCTTTTTTTAGTATGTGCAGCAAGCTATGATTCGACCGCTTCTTCGCCACCAGCAAAGCGGCCCAGACGGGGAAAGTTAACGGAGCTTGCTGAGTTCATGCAAGAACAGCACAGTAGAAGTGTCGACATGCTTAAGGAGCATGCTCAACTTATGTTCGAGCAGCAAAAGGAGTTCAGGAAAGAAAGCAATGATTATTTCAAACAAACGATGACAAGAATAACTGGTTCGTTTTTGCAAAGCACACAAAGCATGTTTGCACAGCTAATAAGTCAGCCTCCAGACATTTGTGCAGCCATCCCCAGCATTTACGCTTCCGCCGATGTTTCATAATCCCACATGGGCTTTTGGCCAATACCAAACCAATATAATCAGCCTGCACAGCGAAGCAACGCCACAGCAAGTCATCATGTACACCAGTGTTTGGATAGTCTAAAGCTTTAAACCCGCTTAGCGTGCAAAATCAGCCCGGAGTGGCTACAAACGTGGGAGTTCCCAGCGTCGCCCACAAAGGAAAGGACCATCCAGAGGACATTTTACGCGATAACATTAAGGGCCCTGTGTCGCAGAAAATCCGGCGCCGGCGTCCGTGGCGGAGAAAATCATTCGCAACCACGCCGACCGCGCATGCCCTCCGCGTGGCGCAAGGTGTTAGCGAAGAAAAAAAAAATCAACCTAACCCACCCCGACCGCACAGGCGGTGGACGGTTTTAGTGAACAAAAAAATTGAATTTCTCACAGTGAAATCAGTCAGAAAACAGGTCAAGTAGGACTTATACCCCTGTCACACGGGACAACCTGAGTGCACATTGAGCGAGTGCACTTCGCCCCGTGTGTCATTCGCAAGCTGTCACATGGGCACGCGTAGTGACACTTCCTGCAAAGCGCACTCACTGGCGAGTGCGCTCGCCAAACTCACTTCGCTCCGCCGAAGTGTGTGGTCTCGGCAGCAGGTGCTCAGAAATAAACTAATATCAAAAGCCGAGTCAGTACTCTTCTTTAAACTATTGTTTTTATTATTAGGAATACCAATACGTATTAAAAATTACTTTACAACCAAAATTACTAGCTTACTATTCTCGCTCTCAGCCTGTTGACGGCCACGGCCGCTGGGGACCTGCCAGAGCACATGGCCGCGTACGCCGCGATGTTTACTTCGTTGCACATGTGTAGGCAGTGTAGGCTAGTCTATCATCCCTGGCACGTGCAATGGACTCAAGCAGTGCCTCGAAGACAACGTGGTCTGACGCAGAAACGAGGACAGTCATACGCCTCTGAGAAGAACACTTGCCGGACCTACGCCGTGCGAAGCGCAATGTGAAGGTGTATGCTGCGATCGCGGAGAACCTACAGGCGTTAGTTTTGACAAGAGGACGAAGGAGGTGAAGAAAATGAAATTCAAATCAAATCAATTCATTCTCCAGTTGACATTCTGGGCGGTCATTTTGGGCTAAAAGCTACATACGTAGCTTGACGTGACCCAAAAGACCAGGCAAGGCAATAGCACAGCAAACAGTGTGCGCACATGTACGCACAGGGAAAATGGCCAAGCATCAACGCAGAATTAAAGATGAAAATGAAGAAAGCGGGGTGTGAAGCGATTAGCGATTTAATAATAGGAAGAGTGATGCCGTCAAGGCCTGGTGCCGAACGAGATTTGCCGAGATTAAGTGCACGTTCTACGTCCTCCGTTGTAAATGGCCGGTCGTCGATAAACGCGACGGCTGGGGCCGCCGCAACCGCCCTGATGGCAACGTGCTCTGCAGTGTCGGTGGACACGTCATCCAGCGACACCTGCGTACGGAGCAGAAGCGATGCAGAGCCGAGCGTGTCCGACGTCAAACGGCCGTCGGGAGCTCGCAGCGCGGGCAGTACAACCGGCGGCCGTGCCTTCCCAAACGCCGCCTTAAATGGGGCGCCAAAGATGGATTTCTTGGAGCACTCCATGCAGTAGCGCTTTAAGGCGCACTCCTGCGCGTCACTGATGTGGGCCCTGTACTGGGCCCGCGCCGCGGCAAACACGTCGCGAAGCTGCGCGCGCATGTCAGGGTCGCGAGCGCGTTGGTACTTGCGACGCATCGCTCGAACGCGGCCGCGCTCGCAACCGAGCTCCGGCGTCCACCAGGCGTTCGCGCGATGCGGACCGCGTTTAGTGTTGCGCAGGTGCCGCGCGTGGGCTCGAGTGTATATTAAAGAGAATTTCTGGAGCACCGCGTCCAACGCGGTACCCGAGCGCAATTGAGCGCGAGTCACCGCGTCCAACCACGGCTCGCCAGCCAATTGACGCAGCAGGTCGGCCTTCCCCTGAAACGTAAATTGTTTGCGAAGCGGGGGAAGCTCGAATGGAAATGAGAACGCGATCAACCGGTGGTCGGAAAGCGTGAGGTCTTCAAGCACGGCCCATTCGTGACCGCGCGATATCATCGCGGAAGATGCCAGGGTGACGTCGATCCAACTCTCTGCATACGCCGTTCGAAGGTGGGGTCAGAGGTCGGATCGTTTAGGACGTGCAGGTCGCATTGGCACGCCAGCTGCATTACCAGCGTATCCGTAATTCCGCCACCCCTGCTAGAATGCTTGGCATTCAGGTCACCCGCCACGACGACCATCGCACCGTCACACCGGCCGATGCAGTCGCTTATCAGGTCAAGTATCGGCTCGATGGCGGCGTGAGGTGGTGCGTACGCCACAATCAAACGAAATCCAAGGATGGCGCCGTGACGCGAATCGCAACCACGTACGATCCCGTCCTCAACGGGAAGCAATCGCAACCCGCACCGGTGCCAAAGATAACGACGCGGGGATCTTCAGGCGCTAAAAATTTGTCAAAAGTATTTGGAATGCCGGGAACGGCGTGATTGCGAACGTAGGGATCCCAGGCGATCGCAAAAGAAAGCTGACGTTCCCGGACATGTTCAACCAAACATTCGGTAGCCAATATGGAATGATCGAGGTTGGTTTCTAAGAAATTTAGATTTAAATTCAAAGCCATGGGGAAAAAGAAAACAGCGGCCGTAACGGTATGGATACCCGCAGGGGCGTCTGCGTCAGCAGGCGTTTGGTGAGTTGCGCCACCACGTACCCGAGCACATGAGGGTTGGACCCTCCCGCGTGTAGCCGTGCGTGGCGTAGCCGTGTCTGGGAAAGGGGGATCCTGGAGGTTGAGCTGATGCCGGGTGTTCGGACCTTTAAGGCCCCCCGGCGGAGGCAACACACCTCTTCGGCCTCTGCTTCACATAGACGGCACCCCTGGGCTGACCCACCCAGGGGAAATCGGCAGTTGCCTTTTCCTGTCCTCCTCTTCAATCTTCGCCTTTCTCTCTCACTTTCAATCTATCCTGTCTTCTTTTCACTTCCCTTTTACTTCCGTTTTCCCAGGCAGCTAGGGTTAACCTTGTGTGGGTAGCCAACCTTGGATACTCCATATTTGGTTATAGTAGTGGCGTACAGCTGGCGTTTGCAGGACCTGGCTTTTCCAGTTTCTGCAGCGTCCCCTCGTTGGGCTCCATGGTGGGTGGCTGGCGTCGCTGCCGAAAAACGCACCAATACTTATGGCTGAACCTTTCCCCCCACTCCATGATCGCCGTCAGAAAAGAGGGCGCACCGAAGATGTTTTCCAATTTTTTGGACGCCAAACGCACAACTTCCCCCGCTTTCATGTTATTCACTCTGAAACCTCAAACAAATCGGTACGAACAATGTCACCATTCCTTGTCTCAAAGTCTTTGACTGATATTTTTGGACCAGGCTTTAAAGCAACCAGGATGGCAAGCGGGGATCTCCTCTTGGAGCTCCGTGATGTGAAACAATATGAGAAACTGCCCAATCTAGTATCATTTGGGGACACCCAAGTAACAGTAACCCCACACCGTACCATGAATACCACCCGTGGCGTTGTATCAGATGATGACCTGTTGCAGCTGAGCGAAGCTGAACTCCTAGAGGGCTTCAGTGAGCAGAATGTAATCAATGTTAAACGGATCAAGATGAGGCGCGACGGCAAGGAAATCCAGACCAAGCACCTGATACTAACTTTTAACTCAAGTGTTCTGCCCGAAACCATCGAGGCCGGATACATCAAGCTTCGTGTCAGGCCATACGTGCCAAACCCTCTACGATGTTTCAAATGCCAGCGGTTCGGCCACAGTTCACAGAACTGCCGAGGCCGACAAACATGTGCTAAATGTAGCTCCGGTGACCATGCCTCTGAAACGTGCGAAAACACTCCACACTGTGTCAACTGTGATGGCGATCATGCCGCATACTCGCGGTCATGCCCATCTTGGAAGAAAGAAAAAGAAATAGTCACGATCAAAGTAAAAGAAAACATAACTTTCAAGGAGGCACGCAGGCGGGTATCGTACCTGCCAAACACCAGCTTTGCCGAAGTGGCGCGACAGGGGGCAGCGCCACATCGGCCCCTGGCGGCTGTCTGGCACACGCGCAGTGGGCCGGCGGCGACGCCATCCGCCCCCTCGGCGGGTGCAGCTAGCGCTGCTCTGCCAACTCACAAGAAGGGGCCATCGACCTCCGGGCTGGTGGCCTCGAGGGCCTCGTCTCTCGAGGCGAGGCCTTCTCGTCAAACCAACCGCTCGCAAGAGCGCGTGTCCAGCGCCTCGCAAGAGGCTATGGACACAACAACCAGCCAGACGGCGCCACTTGCGCCTAAGGAGCCGCGAGAGTCTCGCGATCGCTCCAAACAAGAAAAACACCGCATCACGGCGCCCGGAAAGGGCTCTGTGAAGTAAATCCTCTTTCTTAACACACAGCACAAAACCCACATTCAACATGGATACACAAATATTACAGTGGAATGTCCGAGGACTCCTCCACAATCTCGATGACATCAAAGAACTCCTACATAAGTATAATCCAAAGGTGCTGTGTGTCCAAGAAACACACCTCAAACACACGCAAACAGATTTTCTCCGACAATACGCCATTTTTCGTAAGGACCGCGATGACACAGTCGTGTCTTCCGGTGGTGTGGCTATTGTAGTCGACAGAGGTATTGCCTGCCGGGAACTAAAACTTCGTACGCCCCTAGAGGCAGTTGCTGTCCGAAGGGTGTTGTTTGACAAGCTCGTCACTGTCAGCTCTATATACATCCCTCCAAATTATCAACTACATAAAACCGAATTCCAAAACTACATAAATGAACTTCCGGAGCCATACATAATTGTCGGAGATTTCAATGCCCATAACACTTTGTGGGGAGACTCACGTTGCGATGCGAGAGGTCGCCTAATTGAAAATTTTCTGTTTTCTTCAGGCGCATCATTACTTAACAAGAAAGAGCCTACATATTACAGCATTACACATAACACATATTCATCCATTGACCTAAGTATAGCATCCAGTACACTAATGCCCTACCTGGAGTGGTCCGTTCTCAAGAACCCCTTTGGGAGCGACCACTTCCCCATTATGCTGGGCTTAACAGAACAAGATAGATGCTCGCCACACGTTCCCCGTTGGAAGGTTGACTCGGCTAACTGGGAACTTTTCCGACAAATAACATATTTAGGCTGGGATGACATTGCCTCTTTTAACATAGACGATGCTGTGGCGTATATAACAGGTTTTATCATTGACGCTGCTGAAAGGTGCATACAACAAACTAATGGACTAGCTAATAAACGTCGCCTGCCTTGGTGGAATGATGAATGCCAAAAAGCACGTAAAAAACAAAACAAAGCCTGGGGATTGTTTCGCAACTCCCCAACAGCTGAAAACCTGATAAATTTTAAACAAGCAAAGTCACAGGGCAGAAGAACGCGTCGACGTGCAAAGAGAGAGAGTTGGGAAAGGTACATTTCCAGTATAAATTCATACACTGACGAAACAAAAGTCTGGAATAGGGTAAATAAACTAATAGGCCGGAAGTCACATCCTCTACCCTTAGTAAGTAGCCAAGGTGATAGCCTGGAAGACCAGGCGGATTGTCTAGGTGAACACTTTCAATATGTATCAAGTGAATCGCATTATACAGACACTTTCCTGAAGTTCAAAGAACGCGAAGAGCGGCAGCCTCTTAACCGCAAAGGTTCTTCGAGTGAGGCTTACAATCGACCATTTAGCTTAGCCGAACTTAAAGCATCTCTCACTTGTATATATATATGAAATGGTTAGATACCTGCACCCTGAAACACTGAAAACTCTCTTATCTCTTTTTAATGCCATGTGGGCGGCTGGGTGTATCCCGTCCTCATGGAAAGAAGCCATAGTCATCCCTATACTTAAACAAGGCAAAGACCCGTCCTTAGCCAGCAGCTACAGGCCAATAGCTCTAACGAGCTGCCTGTGCAAGCTGTATGAAAAAATGATAAACCGGCGTTTAATCAGCTTCCTAGAAAATAACAAAATACTAGACCCCTTCCAGTGTGGCTTCCGAGAAGGTAGGTCGACAATAGACCACCTTGTTCGCATCGAGGCCAACATCAGAGATGCATTTATTCATAAACAGTTTTTACTTTCTGTATTTATAGATTTAGAGAAAGCGTACGACACGACATGGCGCTTCGGAATTCTGCGAGATCTTTCTTCGATGGGGGTCCGCGGAAATATGTTAAACACAGTCGAAAGCTACTTGTCTAACCGCACGTTTCGCGTAAGAGTGGGCAATGTTTTATCTAGAACATTCACCCAGGAGGCTGGCGTGCCGCAAGGGGGTGTACTTAGTTGCACACTCTTCATTGTAAAAATGAACTCCCTGCGTACAGTCATTCCACACAGCATGTTTTATTCTGTGTACGTCGATGATGTACAGATAAGTTTCAAATCATGTAACATCGCTATCTGTGAACGACAGGTGCAGCTTGGATTAACCAAATTGTCTAAATGGGCGGATGTAAATGCGTTCAAAATAAACGCACAGAAAAGTACATGCATATCTTCTCAAACAAAAGAGGCGTGACACCGGTACCAAATCTCACGATCAATCGAGAGGAACTATCCATGAGCAGTGAACACAAATTCCTGGGCATAATTCTGGACTCTAAGCTTACCTTCATACCCCATCTTAAATATCTGAAGACAAAGTGTCTGAAGACTATGAACCTTTTAAAAATTCTCTCGCACACAACATGGGGTAGTGATCGAAAATGCCTCCTAAGCTTGTACAACAGTCTTGTCCGCTCGCGCCTTGATTACGGAGCTATAGTTTATAACTCCGCAACGCCAAGTGCATTAAAAATACTGGACCCCATTCACCATTTGGGTATCCGCCTCGCGACCGGTGCTTTCCGAACAAGCCCGATCCAGAGTCTCTATGTAGAGTCGAACCAGTGGTCACTCCATCTGCAGTGTTCATATAGCAGTTTCGTATATTTTCTGACAGTACAAGCAAACAACGAACATCCTTCTTATTCCACCATAAACGATATGACCGCTGCTGCACTCTTCCATAACCGACCTGCAGCGAGGAAACCGTTCTCATTACGTATAAGGAATCTTAGTGAGCAAATGGATGTTCCAGTGCTTGAACATCGTCCTATGGCTCCTGCTAAATTGTTACCGCCGTGGCAGTGGCAGATCATAGAGTGCGACACATCGTTCGTAGAGGTCACGAAAGACGCTCCAGAGGCACACATTAAAATGCATTTCCTAGAGCTTCAATCCAAGTACTCGTGTACAGAGTTTTACACAGACGCTTCTAGATCACATGCCGGGGTATATTATGCAGCTGTCGGCCCATCTTTCTCGGAATCCGGTGTACTCCACCCAGAAACAAGTATCTTTACGGCTGAGGCCTATGCACTATTGTCAACTGTGAAGCATATAACGAAAACAAAACTTCAAAAAACAGTTATATTTACAGACTCTCTAAGCGTTGTGAAAGCCCTGATGTCACTCAGCAAACACAAAAGTCCTGTACTCATTGAGCTCTATTCCACTCTATGCAGAGCGTATATATCCTACCAGCATGTCATTATATGCTGGGTGCCGGGCCATAGAGGCATTAAGGGTAATGTGCGAGCTGACCAAATGGCCACATCAGCTGCATTGCACACTAGTAATCATACAGTAGCTGTTCCTGCAACAGACTTGAAGCCTTTCTTGCGAAAGAAGCTACGAAGCCACTGGCAACACTTGTGGGATGCTGAAACAAATAATAAACTTCACATGATTAAACCACAGTTAGGTTTCTGGCCCTCAGCTACGAAAACACGACGAACTGACGTCCTATTCTGTCGTCTCAGAATAGGACACACGTACGGCACCCATAGTGTTTTGCTCACTGGTGATGAACCACCAACCTGTGGTAGATGTGGTGAGAGGCTGACCGTGCTCCACGTCCTGCTGGAGTGTCGGGAAGCCGAAACGGAGAGAAGAAAATATTTTCCTGTAGCATACCGCTATCATATCCCTCTTCATCCCATGATGTTTATTGGTGAAAAACCACTTTTCAACGCCAAAGCAATCCTCGGCTTTTTGAACGATGTTGTGCTACATGTTATCAGCCCAATAAATTCATAGCGCATCCTCCCTCCAGAGGATGCTGCTGTGATAGTAGTTTTGTATAAGCACATGCCTCCAGGCCCTTGTGGTTCAAGGGCTCTGTTTAGGCAGTAGTGCTTCTTTCCAATTACTACATCTTCAATATTTTAAATATCTTGTCATTCTTTCTCAATGCATTCTCCATTTCATAGTACACCTCATTAGTCATTGCCATGATTTTAGTGCATGTATATTTTACGCATTTTACAGCGATTATTTTTAGGCCCCTTTACAGCCACACTTCATCTATTTCTCAGAATTCATCGCTCCACTGCACACTCACAAACAATGGCATGGCGCTCTTTGGCCATAACTGGCCCTTGCGCCATAAAACACCACACATCATCATCATCAACGGTATGGATGACAGAAGGCCAATCGGGATCGAATAAAAGCCGCCTGTGGCACCGATGCGGAGAGTGCGAAAGACGCGCGCGAATAGGGTGCCTCGATGCCAGCGCCGCCGTTCAGGATGGAGACAGCCGCGATATTGAATCACACGAGCTGACTCAGCTACGCTTGCGTTCATAAATAGTGTTACTCGCAGCGCGCTTCCAAGTGCTTTGCCTTGATGAGGATTTTTTTTATCGGTATCGCATGTGCACATCTTTATAACCAATAGCCGTTAACTCGTCGAAGGTCGAAGACGTAAATGTATGGCGCCGGGAACATGCCCCAAGTTGCCTAATTCAATCACATTTAATATGCCGTGTATATGTTTGAAATACGCACAGTTGTTTTTTTGCGCTTCGATCTTGGTATATAAGGTTTGCGACCCCATGGGTGTGGAAGTTTTTCTTTTTCGCTGTTGTATTTTGGTTTACACGTCACGCCTCCTTTACCGTAGCCAATCACTCGCGCCCGGCGGTTACTTTTCCTTGCGTTGCGCGTGCTCTTCGCGTTCGTTGCAATTATTTGACAATATCTACGCGCAATTTTGCTTTTTTGTCCACAAAACAGTGTGCTGACAGGATTAAGCTGGTGTAAAAAAAACTGCGATGTGAAAATGAGGTTTAGTTAGTGCTGTAGAGAAAAATGTAACGTAACTTGCCTGTGTCAATCTTGCGTAGTATACACAAGAAACCAAACGATGCACAAAATACGTTTACTTAGTAATGTCTAGTAGAGTCAATTATGAAAGAGATATGTACATGAAAAATTATATGTACTATATGGCGCCTGAAGGTTATGTTGAAAGACGAGATAAAAAAATTCGCAAGGTAGGCTCGTGACACACTATGCGGGATAGGGAGAGAAAACGCAACCGCGGGTCATATTAATAAGATATCCAGCCAGAATACATCAGCTACCATCGAATACGTCGCATCAGCGAAACACATCGATGGCGAGTACAGAACATTTTATAAATAACCATTAGACCACTGATAACTACATTCAAAAAATAAACAGCACTGCATACATATCGCGTACAAAAACCGTAAATGAAACTAAGACAGTCAAATACAGATTAGCAATGTTTTTCACTTTGAAAATATAGTCCATGATGATGTAGGGCTGTTGATTGTAACAGACGGCGCCCATCCTGTCGATTTCCCTCGTACTGGTCCTCTTCAAAGTGTTTCTAAGTACAAGTAAAACAACAAAAGTGATTATTGATATGAAAAGTTGCCTTGTAAATACAGAGAACCCATTACAGTGCTTAAAAATAAATTTTCGCAGAAGTAATGTTGTATTACCTCGCTTCACACGTTTCGAAGAAATGCACAGGCTACATCAGACACCATGCCAGAAAGCGCCGAAATATTTTGGCGCCAGACTATGCCACCAAGAAAGTGTTTGACATCCTTGGTTGGCTCAAAGAAAAATCGCCAGTACGCATTTGCACGCTACGACTATGGAGAAGATCGTAGCAGTGACAGTGCTGAAGTGGAGAGGAAGAAGACGCGGCGAGATGAACCAAACTTAGGTGACAGAATTCGCCAACTCTTAGGTGGGAACCGACACCTCCTGCCAGTGACCCAAAGCAGGCCCCACACAACCATCTGGAGCGCTGTCCGAGCCGCAAGAAAAAGAACCCAAAGAGGTTTCTCACAACTATTCGGCCGTCAGGGCGACGAGGATGGGGGCCGCATCAGAAACGGAGGCCGGGTTAAAACTGAAACAAACTGTAACCGAGATGACGGCGTTATCTTCGCCCATCGGAGAGCAGCCGGCCTGACCGCCGGACTCTTGGTCCTCACCCTCATCACCTTCGTCATCGGAAAGAAAACTGCTGGCAAAGTGAAGAAAGCAATCTTCAGCCGAGCTGGTTGGTGTACAGGCGCAACTGCCCTTTTCTTTGGAACCACCAGCCTCTCACACTACATGAGGGATCGCAAGAAAAAAACGAGCGGAAACGTCTCTTCCAGCCCCTGCTCTCCCCGCTAGGTGGATACTACAGGGAATTAATTCCTAATTATGCAGCCTTGGTCGATTCATTAGTAGAATTGACAAAAAAAAAGGAGCACCTAACACTGTAAGCTGGGCGGCAGTGCACGAGAGCGCATTCGCTGTTCTGAAACAACGCATGCCAGAACCTCCTGTGCTATTAGCACCAAACATGGAAAAGGACTTTGTACTCCGGACAGACGCATCCAGTAAGGCACTCGGAGCAGTTTTGCTGCAAGAGGAAGGTGGAATAATGCACCCGGTATGCTATGCTTGTAAAAGATTAAGTGAAGCTGAAAGAAATTATTCGACTATCGAGAAAGAATGTCTGGCGGTAGTGTGGGCAGTAAAGAAATTCCACATATATCTCTACGGACGGCATTTTCGTGTACAGACAGACCACCAACCCTTAGAATATCTAACGAAAGCCAAATTCACAAATAGCAGACTGATGCGTTGGAGTTTAAGCCTGCACGAGTATAGCTTCAACGTAGAATATATAAAAGGTAGAGATAACGTGGGAGCGGATTGTTTAAGGCGCCTGATGGGAGGACAGTAATATAAAATCCTTTGGTTGGACATTTTTGTGACGTGTGCCGACAGTGAAAGGTAGATGAGTTAAAAGGTAACTGAATTATACTATGTGGTGTGGTGATTTGCACATGTGCATAAAATATGTGGTATTTGGTGACGCAGACAAATTATCAACTCATCTGTAGAGACATTTAAATGAGCAAGAAAGACCTGTTAAGTAGATGATTGTAATATTGGACAATGTGAAGTGCTAGTGCAATGTGAAAGTGACGTGTTCAGTGTGACGGCTAAGCCGCGCACGGCTATGTGCGGGAGGGTCCAACCCTCGTGTGCTCGGGTACGTGGTGGCGCAACTCACCAAACGCCTGCTGACGCAGACGCCCCTGCGGGGCAGGTGTGTTTCTTGAACACACAGCACCTTTGGATTATATTTATGTAGGAGTTCTTTGATGTCATCGAGGTTGTGGAGGAGTCCTCGGACATTCCACTGTAAAATTTGTGTGTCCATTTTGAATGTGTTTTTGTGCTGTGCGTTCAAGAATACAAAGTTAGCTCACGGGCCCTTTCCAGGCGCCGTGACACGAGATTTTTCTTTTTTGGAGCGGTCGATGGAATCGCGCCGCTCCTTAGGCGCTGGCTGCGCCCTCGCGCTTGGTGTTGTGTCCATGTCCTCTTGCGAGGCGCTGGACTCGCGCTCTTGCGAGCGGTTAGTTTGACGTGAAGGCCTCGTCTCGAGGGACGAGGCCCTGGAGGCCACCAGCCCGGAGGTCGATGGCCCCTTGTTCTGAGATGGCGGAGCAGCGCTAGCTGCAGCCGCCAAGGGGGCGGATGGCGTCACCGCCGGCTCACGTTGTGTGGGCCAAACAGTCGCCGGAGGCCGTTGTGGCGCTGCCCCCTGACGCGCCACGTCGGCAAAGGTGTTCTTTGGCAGGTACACTACCCGCCTGCGTGCCTCTTTGAACGATATATTTTCCTTTACTTTGATTGTCACGATTTCTTTTTCTTTTCTCCAGGATGGGCATGATCGCGAGTATGCGGGGTGCTCCCCATCACAGTTCACGCAGTGTGGAGTACTCTCACAATTTTCAGATGGGTGTTCTTGGGCACTACATTTAGCGCAAGTCTTGCGGCCTCGGCAGTTCTGTGAACTGTGGCCAAATCTTTGGCAATTAAAGCATCGGAGAGGATTGGGGATGTACGGTCTGACCCGCATCTTTAGGTACCCAGTCTCAATGGTCTCGGGAAGCGTTCTTGTTCCGAAAGTTAGAATTAGGTGCTTTGTTTCGATCTCTTTTCCATCGCGCCTCATCTTAATTCTCTTGACATTGATCACATTTTGGTCACTCCAGCCCTCTAGTAGTTCAGCTTCGGAGAGTTCCATAAGATCAGCATCGGAAACGACTCCACGAATTGTGTTCATAGTGCGGTGTGGTGTGACTGTCACTGGGAGATCCCCGAATGACAATAGATGTGACAGTTTTTCGTGTTGTTTCTTTTCGCGGAGTTCCAGAAGGAGATCACCGCTTGCCAGCCTGGAAACTTTATAACCTGGACCAAAAACTTCAGTCAGTGTTTTTGCAACCAGAAAAGCTGAGATCATTTTCGCTGCCTTTTCTTTTTTCTCAGAATGAATCACATGAAATCGAGGAAAATTCTCAGTATTTCGTCCAAAAAACTTGAAAACTTCTTCGGTGCGCCCTCGTTTCAGACGGCGATGAGGGAGTTGGGGGAAAGAACTTTCCATAAGTATAGGTGAATGTTTCGGCAGCAGCGCCAGCCACCCACCATGGAGCCCAACGAGGGGACGCTGCAGGACCTGGAAAACATAGGTCCTGCAAACGCCAGCTGTACGCCGCCACTATAACCAGATATGGAATATCCAAGGTTGGCTACCCACACAAGGTTAACCCTAGCTGCCTGGAACATGATAGAGAGTGCCAAAGAGAACAGTTGGCAAAAAGTTTGCGAAATGGTGAGAAAAAACCCATTCACCTTACCACATAAAATAGCACGTGATCAAATTAAACAGAGTAATACTAACGAGTATAAAAAAGATGACGGTGAAATGGCAAAATCGTTGGAAGAAACAATACACTACGTATTAGATAAATTGTATCCTATTGCACACGAATAATACATTGGGGAAAAAGAAAAGGGATACTCAAAGAAAAGAAACAGAACAGATACCAGGAACAAAAACACAGGACAAACTATTTACTCAATTAGAACTAGACATTATAATAAAGCTACGTAAAGATGTTGCACCAGGTCCACACAATCTAAACACCATTTTAATTCAAGAAATATATAAAGCCCATAAGAAATTCTTTCTAAACTTATACAATGCGCGCCTTAAAAATGGATACGTCCCTAAAGAGTGGAAGTCATCAAAAGTTATACTTATCGCAAAGGGAGGTTCTCCTCTCAGTCCACTTTTTGTGGAACTTAACAATAGCTGATCTTGAAATAAAATTGCCAAGTGATACACATCTCCAAGCTTTTGCTGATGTTATAGTATTAACGATTAAGTTCAAATCCAGGAGTGACGCAGAGTATAAGTCAAACGAAGCTCTTAAAGCTATTCAACATTGGTCAAACGACAAAGAAATAAATTTCAACCCAGACAAGTGGCAATTCCTAGTAGTTGATAAAAAATACGACTCACCCACCACACCAAAAAATGGGTACACAAAGAATTACAATGGTTAAAGAAATGAACTTTCTAGGAGTATTATTTGATAACGCATTTTCTTTCTTACTGCACCTGCAATATAATATGTTAGGGACAAAGTGGCTGCATTTACCTACAAAATAAACAGACCGTTTAAACAAGGGAATAACGGCAACTCGAACCAATGCAGGAAAATTTGCATCCAAGGCATTGAAAGAACTATTGTTAGTTAGTTAAGTTCGATTTATTGGCGCAAAAGCGGCTACGGCTATGCTGCGCCAGACACAGGATGATAAAATTTCCTTTGTAGATGGAGCATACACTTTAATTAAAACTTACTTAAAAACCCTGTTTCGTCAATGAAACTTAACACGTCAGTCAGAGATACCAGTGCATCATCTCCTAATAGCAACAGCGGGTGAAGTGGAGTGTGTGACTTATACAAAACTCGGAAGTACTTTTTCCTAAGCATTTCGAGATGCGGACATGTGATTAAAATGTGTATTACTGTTAATGGTTCATGGAATTTATCACATGTTGGTTGTTCCTCCTCTGTCAAAAGGTAATGATGTGTCATGTGTGTGTGGCCTATCCGAAGGCGACAAAGTATTACTTCGATGAACGTTCTTGATGATAGCATGTCTTCCACTTTCCAAGGACAGGTTTAATAAGTTGAAGTTTGTTGTTATCTTTCAATTTCCATTCGCGTTGCCAGTTTGAAAGGAGTGCCTTGCGAACTGCTTGAATCCCGTCCCTAGCAGGTATATTAACTTTTGAAGTATTCATATATTTTGCCGTTGCTGCACATTCATCCGCCTTTTCATTTCCTGGGATCCCCGCATGGCTTGGCACCCAGCAGAAACGAATAATCTGGCCTTCACTTAGATGTGTTAGTGTGTTTAGGATATTGCCAATGATGGGTTCGTATTGTGATTGCATATTCAGGGCTTTAAGTGCACTTAAAGAGTCTGTATAAATTACAGATTTTTCGTGTTTAGTGCTTATAATCTTTTGTACTGCCATCCATAAGGCATAACACTCAGCAGTGAAAACTGATACAAACTGTGGTAGTCTAACTGTCTGTTCCCACGTACCTTGAACCACGCTGCTTCCGACATAAATGGGCGTCTTCGAGCCATCGGTGTAAAATTCCGTGTAAGTGTCGTATGTGTCTTGCACTGTGCGAAATTCCTGTAGTATAAATTCACGAGGCATATTTTGTTTTTTTAAATGCGTTAACGAAAAATCTAGAAATTTTGTGCAATCGTTCCAAGGTGCTAATCTGGTTGGTCTTTGCATGACAGAAAGCGTTTCAGTAGGGACATTGTAGTTGAGTACTTTTTCTTCAAATCTAAGTATAAGTGGTTTTATAGCATTTGGCTTGTTCATGTAGTGTAGTCGTTTCTCGCAGTGTGTGATAATGTTGTGGCAAATGTGGTCTGGCGATGAGCGAACTCTTAGAACGTATGTCAACATGAGTTGCGTTCTTCTGTGGTCTAAAGACGGCTCGTTGCTCTCGGAATACAAGCTGGGAACGGGTGAGGTCCTATAGGCACCGGTTGCTAAGCGTAGTCCTTTATTATGAACGGGATCTAACCGCTTAAGGTACGATTGTCTGGCTGAACCATACGTTATGCACCCGTAGTCCAATTTGCTACGTACCAAGGAACGATAAATATGAAGGAGGCATTTGCGGTCAGAGCCCCAGTGCTTCCGGGACAGGACTTTCAGGACATTAAGGGCCTTATTTGTTTTAACCTTTAGGTTGTTAATGTGTGAAAGAAAATTTAGCTTTTTATCGAATATTGCCCCTAAGAACTTTTGCTCTTGTTTGACTGGCAGTACTATTCCATTTAGTGTTAGGGTGGGGTCAGGTTGTAAGCCCCTCTTCTGAGAAAACACCACGGCAACAGTTTTTTCGGATGAGAAACGGAAGCCGTTTTTATTAGCCCATAGTGTCAATTTGTTTAGGGTGATTTGAATCTGCCGTTCACACGTTGTCATGTTAGATGCGCGGAAAGCAATCTGGAGGTCATCAACGTAAAGAGAGTGCATAAGAGTAGAAGGTATGACTTTGTTGACAGAATTCATTTTGACAACAGTGTTGTACTTAAAACACAGCCCTGAGGCACACCGTTTTCCTGGGTGAATACGCGTGACAGAACCCTACCAAGACGCACCTGAAATGTTCGATCGGACATAAAATCAGATAGGCACTTGAGCATTCTGCCCCGAATCCCTAGGTCTGCCAAGTCCCTCAAAATGCCATATCTCCATGTGGTATCATATGCCTTCTCCAAGTCGAAAAAGACAGCTAGGCAGTGTTGTTTGTGTAAAAAGGCATTGCGTATTTCATGTTCAAGTCGGACAAGGTGATCAGTTGTAGAACAACCCTTTTTGTAACCACATTGATGTATGTTTAAGGACTTTTCTATTTCGAGGGTGAAAGTTAGCCTGGTGTTCACAACACATTCGTATGACTTTGCCAAACAGCTGGTGAGAGCAATGGGGCGGTAACTGCTGGGGGATGTAGCTGGCTTTCCAGATTTTAGGAAAGGTATGATTATGGCGTTTTTCCATGCTTTCGGCATTTCTCCAGTTTCCCAAATCTTGTTAAAGAATTTTAGTAATGCTTTGATAGATGTTTGTGACAAGTGGGCAAGCATGGTGTAGTGAATACGGTCCATACCAACTGCAGTTTTCTTTCCAGCAGAAAGTACGCTATTTAATTCTGGGAGTGTGAGGGGAGCATTGTACGGCTCATCAGAAGCACCTGTTGTTGGTAATCTTTGTTTTTCAGCAGAGTTTTTGTATGTTAAAAATGTGTCCGTGTAGTTGGCTGAACTTGATACTTTGTAGAAGTGTTCCCCCAGAATGTTTGCTTGTTCGTCGAGTGTTGTTTGTGTACCAGGATTTGAGAGTAAGGGAATTGTGTAGGACGAGTAATCCCCTTTGAATTTCTTTACCTGTTCCCACATGCGTTTGGAGGAGACTGAACTGTTAATTGAGGAGACGTATTCCTGCCAAGAGTTTTTTTCGGCTTGCCTACGGATGTATCGTGCATGGGCTTTTTTCTGTTTGAGAATAATTAGGTTTTTATATGTCGGGTATGTACGAAGATTTCCCCAGGCCTTATTCTGTTCTTTTTTTGCTTTGGAACATTCCTCTGTCCTCCACGGGTTTAGTTTCTTTCGATATTGTCCTGTAGATTGGGGTATGGCTCTTTCAGCTGCTGTGATTATGATAGTCGTAAATGTTTCATTAATTTCATCGATGCCTAGATCGGCTGAAAAGTTTTCTTCTAGTTTGGCAGCTTCTGTAAAAAGCGTCCAGTCTGCCAGTTGGAGTTTCCAACGACGCGGCCTGCAGGTGATGATGGGTAAAGTTGATGACAGTTTAATTATGGCAGGTAAGTGGTCACTGCCGTATGGATTGTCCAACACTTCCCAGCTAAAATCTATAAAAAGAGAAGGTGAACATAAAGATAAATCAAGACAGCTAAAATTACGTGATGTAGGTGAAAAATAAGTAGGTGCTCCCGAGTTTAAAAGACAGATGTTAGATAGAATAAAATCTTCTATGAGTTGTCCTCTTTGGTCAGTCTTCTCACTTCCCCAAAGAGTACAATGAGCATTAAAATCCCCTACAATTATAAATGGGTCTGGTAGATGTTCTATGAGTTTTTCAAGTTCTTTAAGGCTTACACTTTCGTGAGGTGGGATGTATATAGAACAAACTGTCAAAGTTTTAAAAGAGAGAATAGTGACGGCAACCGCTTCGAATGGAGTATTCAGTTTAACTTCACGGGTGGGAGTGCCGCCTTTCACGACAACGGCAACTCCTCCACACAGTCGGCTAGTGTTTGCCCGGTCTTTTCGAAAGACAGAAAAGCCTTTCAAAATATTGAGATTTTGGGGGCCTAGATAAAGGCAACTGGGGAAAAACTGTTTATGATGTCTTTTATGTCACCTAGGTTATGTAGTAGACCTCTGCAGTTCCACTGTATAATAAAAGCCATGATGGAACAGAAATGAGAATGCTTAAATGATAATTGGTTCTGAAATACAAATTATAGGTGACATATGTTTTAAATGTGGACAGTGGATTTGAACGGTAACCCTTAGGTTACCTGTCCTTTTTAGGAGCGGTTACTGGGAGTTTATCCCTCTTTGTGCGCTCGAGAGAGCGTTGGTCCTTCGGTGTCAATGACACCGGTGTTTTGGTATCGACCTCCATTGCAGAAGCGCTGGAGGACCGAAGGGTTGACGCTGAGGCACGTGCCTCAGGCCTTGGTGGACGAGTTGTTTTAAGGCCCTGCGAGACCGGCATCTCCGGAGCCTTTGAAAGCGATGGGGCAGCACTGGCTGCCGCCACCACGGGGGCTGGAGGAGCCACCGCAGGGCTACTGCTAGTAGACCCTGTAGGCTCCCGGGGCGTATGTGGCGCTGCCCCCTGATGCACCACATTGGCATAGCTTAGTTTTGGTAAAAAGTGATAGGCGTTTTCTAGCTTCATAGAACGATATTTTTTCTTTGACTGTGATTGCAATGACTTCTTTTTCTTTTTTCCAGACGGGACATGACCGTGAGTAAGCAGGGTGATCACCTTTGCAGTTTGTGCACTGTGGAGAAGAATTACATTTGTCGGATTCATGATCGTTTGAGCTGCATTTTGCACATGTTGCTTTGCCTCTGCAAGAAGGAGAAGCATAGCCAAACCTTTGGCATTTAAAGCATCGTCTAGGATTGGGGATATACGGCCTGACATTGACCTTGACGTAGCCAGCCTCAAGGGAACTGGGCAATGTGCTGGTAGCAAATGTGAGAATGACATGCTTTGTGGGAATTTCTTGGTTGTTTCGTCGAAGGACGATTCTCTGAACTTTTGTGACGCCTTGCTCCTGGAAACCCTCAAGGAGTTCCTCATCACTCAAATTCATGAAGTCTTCCTCAGAGATCACGCCCCGGCTCGTGTTTAGTGAGCGATGGGGTGAAATCGTTACTGCTACATCACCGATACTGGTGACATCCAAAAGCTTCTCTACTTGTTGTTTTTCTTTCAGTTCAAGGAGTATATCTCCACTAGACATCTTTGAAGCCTTGTAGGCTGGTCCGAGTTTTTGTGTCAAAATCTTTGCCATCAAAAATGGGGAAAGCTTCCTCGCGGAGGTGTTTCCTACACTGTGGATCACATAGTATTTTACAAATGTTGGGACATTGCTTCTGAATGTAAATTCAAATGATGCATCGGTGCGCCCTCTTTTATGACGGCGATCTGTTAAGGGAGGGAATGATAATTCCATAAAGTTTCTTGGATATTCGGCGGCGGTGGTAGCCACCCACCTTCGAGCCCAACCAGGGGACGCGTCAGTTTTGGAGAAACCTGCCGACGCCAGCTATACACCGCCACTATAACCTAATATATGTATACCCAAGGTAGGATATAATACACAGGGTTAACCCTTGCCGCCAGGAAATGTGGAAGTAAATAGAAGAGAGGAGGAGACAGGAAAGATTAAATGTGAGAGAGAAAGACGAAGATTGGAGAGAAGGATAGGAAAAGGCAACTACCGATTTCCCCCGAGTGGGTCAGTCCGGGGGTGCCGTCTACGTGAAGCGGAGGCCAAAGAGGTGTGTTGCCTCCACCGGAGGGCCATAACGGTCCAAACACCCGGCATCGGCTCAACCCCCAGGATCCTCTTTTCCCCGGACACGGCTAAGCCGCGCACGGCTACACGCGGAGGGTCCGACCCCCATGTGCTCGGGTCCGTGGTGTCGCAACACACCAAACGTCTGCTTACGCAGACGCCCCTGCGGGGAAAGAACTACTGTCTATGCATCACCAGTTTGATACACAAAAATCTACTATTCTAAAAAAACTTAAAGCTATTCAAAGAATACCCTTACTAACGATCACAAAAGCATTTAAGACAACTTCAAACATCAAACTAACAATATTAGCTAATGTACCACCAGTGTACCTTACAATAGAAAAAGAAAAGGAAATGCACTGTATATTACATGAACAGAAAAACTTTAAATGGAAAGATAAGTTTTTCACGAGTAATGGTAAAATACGATCTTTGGCAAGATCATCCAGCAGACAGAAAAGAATACTTCTTTAGCAAACAGGCGGATAACACATTAAAGAATAAAATATACGCAGACGGTTCCAAGGCACAAAACAATGTATGAGCGGCATGTATAATATAAACGAAGAAAACTATGTAGTAGCTATTAAAGAATACAAAATACCACCCTACTCGGGCAATTTTGAAGCTGAAACAATAGCAATTCTGAAAGCAATCACTCATACAAAAACAATGGAACATTCAAATAATTATCAACTATTTACGCACAGCTTGTCAGCTCTTCAAGCTATTAGTAAACCTCTAAACAATAATCACTTGGTTTAATAGATCAAAAAAGAATTAGCAACAGTAAACTCTAAAATTAAATTAACATACATTAAAGGACACAGGGGAAATTATGGAAACAATTTAGCCGATGAACTAGCGAAGGAAGCTGCAAACCAGGGTGAAGAAATAAAGATCCCAGTTACAAAAACAGTAATTAAAAAAGAACTTAAGCAAAATTTATTTGGGAAATGGAACATACAGCTTTGACAGCAGAGGGTCAAACCAGCTACATATATCAATGTAATAAAAATATAAAACAAATACCCTATCACTTTCCAACCAATTTCTACATATCACAAGCACTTTCAGGCCATGGCCGATTCCTACATTATTTTGAAAGATTTAAAATGCAGGAATGGAACACATGCCAGTGTAAAGCACGAGCCGAGTCATTTGATCATTTTTTGTAAACATGTGCCATGGTAGAGTTGGAAAGAGCTAATATGGAAGGTATACTTGGAAAGCATTTATCTAAAAGAAACCACAAATTATTAAAAACAAAACAGGGATATTGAAAAAAAATGATTTAAAAAATTAATGAAAATATTCCACAGCTTTAATCCCATGTCTTCGCACAGCTCTTCAAATCCTAAGCGGGAGCTTCTCCTTGCTGGAAAGCTGGAGGCTGAGTCTGCTTTCGGTGCTCAAGAGTACAAACACTATTTCAAAGCAAGCACAATTTCACAACAATATACACAAAAAACAGACGAAAAACAAACACAAAAAAGCAGCAAAACGCAACAAGCCACAAGCAAGCCTCAAGAAGAAGAAAAAGCTGTTCGTCAAGATGAAGAGGAAAACCATGTAAACATTTTCTTCTTATTAATAAATCAACCCGCTGCCGTGGCCTCTCCCTTGGAAGTGGTCGCCGATTATGGTAGAATCAATCTCTCTTGCTTTCTTTTCTCTTAACTTTTTCCTCTACTTTCTTCAATTCTTTACTTCCCTCCTTCATAGCCCTCTACTCCTTTCCCAATCCTAAATTTCCTCTCCCTCTTCTACCTGCGATACCTTGGTGGTGTAGGCTGCGCATCCTCTCTACGCCCTTCTCACATACTGTCCCTATCTACTCCACCACTCCTCCACATCAAGAACAAAAGTCATAAAAGCAGGCACATAACGGCTTTAAGGGGGAGAAATAAAAAGTCCCAAACCCACTCCACATCTCAATACGTCTCGAAAATTTAATCAGAAACCCTCTAAATAAAAAATGTATACAAAAAAAACACAGCACCAATGGTGGCCCTGAGAAATTTGGGAACTTCGACACACCAAAGAGAGGGAAAAAAAGAGACAGAGAGAGACGGAGATGTAGCCACGCGCCATGCATAACGGCTAAAAGCGTAAAAATGACTCCAAAATAAAATGCCTTTCAAATTACTCAAGTAGAAGCTTTATTAGTAGTCAACATAAGGCATACTGCCTCACTACACATACTGGTGGCATTACAAATAGCATCAGTTGCATGTTCGCAACAGGGAATTTGGTAAAATAAATAAAATAATAATAATAATAAAATTTTTAAAAATTCCTAAAAAGAAAAACCATTTTCTCGGTAAGGCCCTGGCTATACACATTTATGTTGTATATCTCTACACTACTTACTTTTTACATATGCGTGCAAAAAAAAAGAAAAAGGAAAAAAGTCTTTATTACAAACCTGTACAATCATTGTGAACAAATCTGTAAATATATACAATCACCATCAAATGTAAGAGCCTGAGCAGGGGTGAGGAAACCGTAATCCGTGTAAAAAAGATAAAAAGAAAGTCATTATCAAAAAGAAGCCCTGGTCCACGGAGATCCTGAAGCCCTGGTCTTCGAGAAAAAGAATGTCCTGGAATATAGGCCCTAACAACATACAAGTAGTCAAGCCAAAAGCTCAAGTCAACAAACAACCAATATTTGTGAGTCAAGAGGAAGACTACTCAATCATGTTATTATATATAGTGTGTAAATTTGTTCAAATCGATTGTGACTCAAGATGAAGACCCAGTCAGGTCAATACATTTAGTTAGTACATATATAGTATAATCAAGGCCGCTATTTGCTGTCCCCCTCCCTTGGCCGTGGTTTCCCTGGTAGTAGAATTTTTTATTTTCTCAAAATTTATGCCTTGACACACCATGCCCTATTCTTTTTATTTAAATTCGGCAGCCTGCGATACTTCGGTGCAGCAGGCAGGGCTAAAATCTTTCGTTTCGTTTCCGTAATTTTTTACTTGCATAACACCACTTTCTGTCCCTATCTACTATTAGTTCTGCCACCAGGGGGCCAGGGAGCGGATCCAGCTGCACAGGGCTCTTGCTTTTTCAGCAAAAAACACTAACAGAAAATATTCGTGAACATCTCAGGATCACGGGGACACCAATTTCGCTAAGATTCACCGCGTATTTAAGTAATTAACACGCATTTCTGTGACGCGACGTGTTGAAGCTATACGAGTGTGTTTCTATCAACACAAAGGAGCCTAACTAAATCCATTTACATCATCGTAAGTACTTAAAATATGCCTAAATCTTGCATAGTATAGACTCCTGGTACATTGGGCAACCTCAATTAAACAATAGTTTTAACCGGGACCTCATAAATTAGCATATTTTTATTTTTAAAGTCAACTAAGCCAAGCACGGCCTAATTTGGGACCTTGTTAAGTAGAGCATTTGAATGTATAGCTGTTTAAAGAAAAAAATTTTGTGTTAGTAGTAAGAATAAACGCCCAGGATTAATTTGCGACCAATATTTTACATAGTCATTGGTAAGCCCCCCAAAATTTGCATGGGAGCTTTGTTTACTAAACCCTAGAGTACAGCTAAAATGAATCCCAACACCGAGGCACAGTAAGGCACGGACAACTTCCTAGAACCCTTGAACAGACGCCTAGCAGGGCACGGACAACCGTTGGGAGTGATGTGGTGTATCCCTAGGTTTTGAAGGACAAAACATGCAGCAGTATGATAACCATTTGGTAAACAAGGTTTGAGGAGGACACAAAAAAGAAAAGAAAACGTGTAGCAATGCAGCGAAGCATCGCCCTTTTCTGATGGAGAAGTTGACAAGTTATGTAAGAATTTGGGCAAACTAACCCAGAATAAGTGTTGCAGGAAGCAGATAATTTTTCTAGGATGCAGTGAAGCATCCCACATTTCTGAAGGGTTAACTTCAGAGGTTAGAGCTGGCATTGAAGAGCTGAAACAGCCTTTTTGGTGAGGTGACAACAAGCCCCACAGTGCACCAACCACTTAGCGTAATTCGAAGCTGGTGAAAGCTTATTGGGAGAGAGATGGGCAAGAAGAAAAACGACGAGAGGTTTCAACTAAAAACCCCGGGCTCAGGACAGAAAGAGGGTAACCCCGTGAAGTCACAAGCAGGAGCAACAGAGACAAAAGAAAGGGCAAATGAAAGCATCACCGAATTGACGCTACTAAAAAACCCCACCGACAAGAAGGAAACTCCAGTCAACAAAGAGGTACTCAGAGACTATTCTTGTAATGAGGATGACTGGAGCTCGGAGGATGACATCCCTGACTCATGGGAAGAGACGGAAGCAGCAATGCGTCAGTCAAGGAGGAAAGAGTCAAGTGAGCAAACAGGAAAGAACAATTCAGGGGCACAGCAAAGCAAAGGGAAACAGGCCTCAGAAGAGTCATTGTCGATCCAACAGGAATCGAGAAATGGCCAGGAGAATAAACAAGAGGAGGAAGTGAATGACCAAGACACCCCTACAGTAGAGACCACAAACTTGGGATCAACAATGAAAAAGATGTCAAAGATTGACAGGTATTTCATGAAAACCCTGTTGACCTTGGCAGCAGGAACCGAAGACAAGGAAGCCCTGCTAGACAAATTACTCACAGACTTCTCCGAACTGAGGAGTCTTACACTGGACGCCACACGTGAAGTAGCAAGGCTCCAGGGGGTCATTGCATCTACGCAGGAAAGGAAAACCGAAACCCCAACATATGATGATAATGATTATATATGTTGTTTTGTGGCGCAAGGGCCAGCTATGGCCAAAGAGCGCCAAGACGTATTGTACTGAGTGAGCAATGGTATGATAAATGACAGTGGGTAGGTGTAGGGTGGCTGTAAAGGGGCCTAAAATCCTGCGCACTAAAGGTGCGTAAAACAGACAAAATTAATAAAATCATGACAATGACGTGAGAGGAGCACAATGAATATAGCATAAAAAGTTGTAAGCTATACAAGGCACTACTGCCTCACAGAGACCCTTAGGAGCAAGGGCCTGGAGGAGAGTGCATTTCAAATATGCGGTCGCAGCAGCGTCCTCTGAAAGAGGATGCCGCTACGAATCTCTCGGGCGAAGAACTTGCAAAATGTCGATGTCGTTTAAAAAGGCTAAAACTGAATCGTTCTGAAATATCGGGTCGTTATGTAAAACATCGCTGGATGAAGGGGTATATTCTCTTTATAGGCTTGAAGAAAGTGCTTCCCCACATCTAGTACAGGTCGGGGGTTCGCCTCCAGACAACAGGTAATTATGTGTGCCGTAAGTGTGTCCTATTCTGAGCCTACAGAATAGGACATCATTTCTTCTAGATTTCGTGGTCGATGGCCAGTTCCCTAAACGGGGCTTAATTAAATGAAGCTTGTTATGAGTCTGGCCGTCCCACAAACGTTGCCAGTGGACTCGAAGTCTCTTGCGTAGATATGGCTTCATATCGAGAACAGGGACGAGCATAGATGTGTTGCCAGCTTTTGCCTTGATGGATGTGGCAAGCTGGTCTGCCAGTACATTTCCCTCGATGTCTTGGTGTCCTGGCACCCAGCACACCACAACATGCTGCCCAGACGCATAAATACTACATATGAATGAATAAAGCGATACTATTACAGGATTTTTGTGCCTCTTAAGAGATTTTAAGGCTTTTACTACGCTCAGCGAGTCTGTGTAGATGATTGCTTTTGGTATTTTCGATTCTTTGATGTATTTAAGGGCCGACAGTATTGCATAAGCCTCTGCTGTGAAAATGCTCGTTAGGGGGTGCAGGGCGTCGGCATCTGGAAATGATGGACCAACCGCTGCATAAGAGACGCCAGCATGAGACTTTGATGCATCGGTGTAGAATTCCGGACAAGAGTATTTATGCTGCAGTTCAAGGAAGTGCATTATGAAATGTGGCAACCCAATGGCACAGCTGCCTCACCAGAGCCCTTGAGCGCAAGGGCCCAGAGGCCTGTGCCTTACAGTACTACTATCGCAGCTGCACCCTCTATAGAGAGGGCGTGCTACAAATCTCTTGGGCTAATAACGTGCAACACAACATCGTTTAAAAAATTAAGCACCGCTTTAGGCCCGAAGAATGGTTCAGCGCCAAGGAACAGTGCGGGATGGAGGGGGATACACTGCTGGTAAGCTTGAGGAAAATGCTTTTTTCGTTCAGGTTCTGCTTCCCGACACTCCACCAAGACATGGAGGACAGTCAGCCTCTCGCCACATCTACCACAGCTGGGAGGTTCAGCACCAGTTAAAAGATAAGAATGGGTACCATAGGTGTGCCCTATTCTCAGTCGGCAAAAGAGCACATCACATCGTCGTGACTTTGATAGTGGTGACCAATTTCCTAACTGGGGTTTGATTGCGTGCAGCTTGTTCAAGCATTCGGCATCCCACAAGTGTTGCCAATAGCTCTTGGTCTTTTTACAAAGGAACGGCTTCAGGTCTGTGCCTGGGACTCCTATGGACAAATTGCTAACTTTCGTTACCATGGCTTTAGCCATTTCATCTACTAGCACATTTCCCTCGATGCCTCTGTGCCCAGGCACCCAGCATAATACAACATGTTGGTTAGACATATACGTTGTGCATATCAGCGCGTAAAGGTCATTGATTATAGGATTTTTGCATTTCTGTAGTGATTTTAAAGCTTTCACTACACTTAGGGAGTCTGTGAATATAATCGCTTTTGGAAGGTGTGCTTTTCTAATATGTTTCACAGCCGCCATCACTGCATAGGCTTCTGCAGTGAAGAAGCTGGTTTCGCGGTGCAGGATGTCGGATTCTGAAAATGATGGACCAGCAGCTGCATACGAGACGCCGGAGTGTGTCTTCGATGCGTCTGTGTAGAATTGTGGGCAAGAGTACTTGCTCTGGAGCTCAAGGAAGTGCATACGAATGTGTACTTCTGAAGCGTGTTTAGTGATCTCTTCAAATGACAAGTCACAGACTATCTCCTGCCACAGCCATGGCGAAAGCGGCGTTGCTGGAGCCATTATTTCATGAGTAGGGAGCGGAATACCCATGTCCTCGCTCAATTTCCTTACACGCAGTGAAAAGGGCTGTCTCACCGAAGGTCGGTTCCGAAAAAGTGTACTAGATGTTGTATCGTTTATCGTAGAATAGCATGGATGTTCACAGTTCGAGATTACTTTCAGAAAGTATAAAAAACTAGAGTATGTCCTCTGCAGATCAAGAGACCACACATTTGATTCTACATAGAGACTCTGTATGGGACTTGTTCTGAAGGCACCGGTCGCGAGGCGGATACCTAAATTGTGCACAGGATCTAGCATCTTCAGGGCGCTGGGTGAAGCAGATTGGTAGACTACAGCACCGTAGTCTAAACGCGAGCATATAAGGCTTTTGTGCAGAGTCATTAGGCACTTCCTGTCACTACCCCACGTTGTGTGCGACAGGATTTTAAGGATATTTAGTGTTCTTAGGCATTTACTTTTAATGTGCTTTATGTGAGAAATGAAGGTAAGCTTTGAGTCTAGTATGATACCTAAGAATTTGTGTTCTGCGTTCACAGGAACGCGTTCTCCATGGAATCAATAATTGGCTTGGAACCAAGCATCTTTTCCTTGTAAACAGGACACAGGAGCTCTTTTGGGGATTGAACTTAAATCCATTCTCATTAGCCCACTTAGACAGTTTGTTCAGGCCTAGCTGAACTTGTCGCTCACAGATGGACAGGTTACATGACTTGAATCCTATCTGGACGTCATCAACATATGCACAATAAAATAGACTTCGCGGTATACAGGAGCGCAATGAATTCATTTTAACAATAAAAAGGGTGCAACTAAGGACGCCACCCTGAGGTACTCCAGTTTCCTGCACAAATTGCCTAGACAAAGTGTTTCCAATTCTAACACGGAATGTCCGGTTAGAAAGGTAGCTTTCAATTAAGCTAAACATGTTTCCACGGATTCCCATTTCGGAAAGGTTCTCTTAATATTCCTAACGCCAGGTAGTGTCGTATGCTTTTTCCATATCGAGGAATACCGATAGAAAGAATTGTTTATGAATGAAGGCATCACGAATAATGCCCTCAATGCGTACGAGATGGTCAGTCGTCGACCGGCCTTCCCTAAAGCCACACTGGCACGCATCAAGTAGTTTGTTCGATTCCAGAAAATGCAGAAGACGGCGATTAACCATTTTTTCGAATAGCTTACAAAGGCAACTCGTAAGCGCTATTGGACGGTAGCTTGTTACAGAGGAGGGATCTTTACCCTGCTTTAGAACTGGAACAACAATAGCTTCTTTCCATGCAGCTGGAAGGTACCCGGCAGTAAAAATTTTATTAAAAAGTACTAGGAGCGTCCTTAATGTGTCTGTGTGGAGGTTTTTAATCATGTCATACATGATTCTGTCGGTCCCCGGGACAGAGCTTTTACACACGTTCAAAGAAGCTCTTAACTCAGCGATAGTAAAAGGAAGGTTATAAGCGTTGTTCTGTGTGCACTTACGGTCGAGTGGCTTGCGTTCAGCTATCTATTTGTGTTTAAGAAATGATTCGGAGTACTGGGTCGGGCTAGACACACGCTCAAAGTGTTCACCGAGATCGTTCGCCTGGTCCTCCAAGCCGTTCCCTTGTCCATTGACAAGCGGTAATGGATGGGTTTCCTGCCCCTTTAGCCTTCTAAGGCCATTCCATACTTTAGACTCTTGTGCGTAAGATGTTATGCCAGACAGAAACCTCTCCCAGCTAGCCCTACTTGCCTGTCGCCGCGTCCGTCTACCCTGTGATTTTACTAGTTTAAATTCTATGAGATTTTCCGCAGTCGGGAAGCGACGCAGTACACCCCATGCTTTGTTCTGTTTTCTTCGTGCCAGTCTGCACTCCTCATTCCACCAGGGGACTCGTCTTTTACATGAGAGACCTTTTGTTTGTGGAATGAATTTTTCGGCTGCGTCAATTATAAAACCAGTAAAATACGCTACAGCGTCTTCAATACTAAAATTGTTCATAAAATCTTGTGATAAGCATGTTGACTCTTTGAAACTTTTCCAATCAGCCGACGGTATTTTCCAACGGGGGGCGTGGGGTGGACTGTCATGTTCCTGCAATAAGTTAAGCATTACAGGAAAGTGGTCGCTCCCAAATGGGTTCTTGACAACATTCCACTCTATGTAAGGAAGGAGGCTCGCAGTGCCGATCGCTAAATCTATAGACGAATTTGAATTGTTATGGATATTGTAATAAGTGGGCTCTTTTTTATTAAAGAGGCACACACCAGATGTTACCAAAAAGTTTTCTATAAGTCGACCCCTGGCATCACACCGGGAGTCTCCCCATAAAGTGCTGTCAGCGTTAAAATCACCAGTTATAATATAGGGCTCCGGGAGCTGGTCAATCAGCTTGTAGAAATCGGTTTTCCTAAGTTGGTAATGAGGCGGTATGTAAATGCAACAGATTGTTATTAATTTGTTAAAGAGAATTGCTCGCACAGACACCGCCTCAAGGGGCGTCTTAAGAGAAATGTTCTGGCAAGGAACAGACTTATCTACAATTACTGCTACTCCACCGGACGGGGTAACAGCGTCGTCACGGTCCCTCCGGAAGATAGCATATTGCCTGAGGAAGTTTCTTTGTTGGTGTTTCAAATGCGTTTCCTGAACACACAACACTTTTGGCTTATATTTATGGAGGAGTTCTGTGATATCGTCGAGATTGTGGAGAAGTCCTCTCACATTCCATTGTAGGATTTGTGTATCCATTTGTATAGTGTTTTATGCTGTGTGTTCAAGAATACAGTGTTAGCTCACGGGCCTTTTCCAGGCGCCGTGACACGAGAGTTTACTTTTTTGGAGCGGTCGATTGAATCGCGCCGCTCCTTAGGCGCTGGCTGCGCCCTGACACTCGGTGTTGTGTCCATGTCCTCTTGCGAGGCGCTGGACACGCGCTCTTGCGAGCGGTTGGTTTGACGTGAAGGCCTCGTCTCGAGGGACGAGACCTTGGAGGCCACCGGCCCGGAGGTCGATGGCCCTTTGTTCTGAGATGGCGGAGCAGCGCTAGCTGCAGCCGCCGAGGGGGCGGATGGCGTCACCGCCGGCTCACTACGCGTGTGCCAGACAGCCGCCGGGGGCCGTTGTGGCGCTGCCCCCTGACGCGCCACTTCGGCAAAGCTGGTTTTCGGCAGGTACGATACCCGCCTGCGTGCCTCCTTGAAAGTTATGTTTTCCTTTACGTTAGTTGTCACTATTTCTTTTTCTTTTTTCCAGGATGGGCACGACCGCGAGTATGCGGCGTGCTCCCCATCACAGTTAACACAATGTAGAGAACTTTCACAAGACTCAGAGGAGTGTTTATGACCACTGCATTTCGCACAAGTTTGGCGGCCTCGGCAGTTCTGGGAACTATGGCCGAACCGCTGGCATTTGAAACATCGAAGAGGATTTGGCACGTATGACCTAACACGAAGCTTGATGTACCCGGCCTCAATGGACTCGGGCAGAACACTTGAGTTGAAAGTAAGTATTAGATGCTTGGTCTGGAGTTCTTTGCCATCTCGCCTCATTTTAATCCGTTTAACATTGATGACATTTTGGTCACTGAAACCCTCAAGGAGTTCAGCCTCACTCAGCTTCAACAGATCATCATCTGAGATAACGCCACGGGTGGTATTCATAGTACGGTGTGGGGTTACTGTTAATTGGGCATCTCCAAATGACACTAGATTGGGCAATTTCTCGTATTGTTTGAGATCACGGAGTTCCAACAGGAGATCCCCGCTTGCCATCCTGGATGCTTTATAGCCTGGTCCAAAAATATCAGTCAAAGTCTTTGACACAAGAAAAGGTGAAATTGTCCGCACTGGATTGTCTGGTTTTTCTGAGTGGATCACATGAAATCGGGGGAAGTTCTGTGTTTGGCGTCCAAAAAACTGGAAAACATCTTCGGTGCGCCCTCGTTTCAGACGGCGATCAGGGAGTGGGGGGAAAGAACTTGCCATACGTATAGCTGAATGTTCGGCAGCGGCGCCAGCCACCCACCATGGAGCCCGAGGGAACGCTGCAATACCTGGGAAAGATTGGTCCTGCAAACGCCAGCTGTACGCCACTACTATAACCAAATATGGAATATCCAAGGTTGGCTACCCTCACACGGTTAACCCTAGCTGCCTGGGAAAACAGAAGTAAAAGGAAGTGAAAAGAAGACAGGATAGATTGAAAGTGAGAGAGAAAGACGAAGATTATAGAGGAGGACAGGAAAAGGCAACTGCCGATTGACCCACCCAGGGGTGCCGTCTATGTGAAGCAGAGGCCGAAGAGGTGTGTTGCCTCCGCCGGGGGGCCTTAAAGGTCCGAACACCCGGCATCAGCTCAACCTCCAGGATCCCCCTTTCCCCAGACACGGCTAAGCCACGCACATTTCACGCGGGAGGGTCCAACCCTCATGTGCTCGGGTACGTGGTGGCGGCGCAACTCACCAAACGCCTGCTGACCCAGACGCCCCTTCGGGGACGTATCAGATGGTCAGTGGTGGATCGACCCTCGCGAAAACCGCACTGGTATGGGTCAAGGAGCTTGTTTGATTCTAGGAAATGTATCAGACGGCGGTTTATCATCTTCTCGAAGACTTTGCAGAGGCAGCTTGTTAGAGCCTGTAACTCGATACGGACGATGGATCCTTGCCCTGCTTCAGGATGGGGATCACTATGGCCTCTTTCCAGGCAGAGGGGATCTCGCCGGAGGTCCATATAGAATTATAGAGACAGAGAAGGGTTTTCTTCGTTTCAGAGGGTAGGTTTTTCAACATGTCATATAGTATACGGTCAGGGCCTGGAGCAGATTGCTTGCAACAGGTGAGTGATGCATGCAGCTCTGCTAGGGAGAAAAGTAGGTTATATGGCTCGTTCCCAGTGCTCTTTCGGGACTGGACACATGTTCAAAATGTGCACCCAGATGGTTCGCTTGGTCCTCAATGCTGTCTCCCTGCGTGTGTACCAGGGGAGGTGGATGTGTTTGTCGTCCTCTTACTCTATTGACCCTGCTCCAAACCTTGGCCTCATCCGTGTACGAGTTGATACTTGATAAAAATGTTTTCCAGCTGTCTCTCCTGGCTTGTCTGCGTGTTCTCCTACCTTGGGACTTGATTTTCTTGAAATTTACAAGGTTTTCAGCAGTAGGATAATCGCGAAGCTGCCTCCATGCTTTGTTCTGCTGCCTACGTGCATTCCGGCATTGTTCATTCCACCACGGAACACGACGTTTGCTAGAAAGTGCACTTGTTTGGGGAATACTTAGAGGCTGCATCAATTATGAATTTAGTAAAATACTCGACGACACCATCAATTCCGACGAATGAAATGTCAGCCCACGAGAGTTTACTGGTAAGAGTTTGGAATTTATCCCAGACCGCTGCATCGACCTTCCACCGGGAGGATGTGGTGGAGACTCGTATTGTCTTGTTGCTCTCAGCAGTACTGGGAAATGGTCGCTCCCGTAAGGGTTTTTTATAGCTTCCCATTAAGTTCTCAAAATAGAGACGGGGAAGCTATGCTAAGATCAATAGAAGAAAAGGTTCTATTTGCGATACAGTAAAATGTAGGTTCCTTCTTATTCAGGAGACACGCACCAGAGGAAAACAGAAATTATTCAACAAGACGGCCTCGCGCATCGATACGAGAGTCGCCCCACAGACTGCTGTGTGCATTGAAATCGCCGAGAACAAGATAAGGTTCTGGCAATTCGTCTATAAAGGACTCAAATTCATGTTTGTGTAAGTGGTAATGTGGGGGTATGTAAAGCGAGCAAATGGTGATGAGTTTGTTCAGAAGGACAAGTCGAACTGCCACTGCTTCAAGGGGCGTTTGTAGCTGCAAAAGTTGACATGCTATGCTTTTGTGAATTACAACGGCAACCCCGCCTGATGATGCGAGAGCATCATCGCGATCTTTACGAAACGTAACATACTGTCGGAGAAAATTTGTATGTTTCGATTTTAAGTGCGTTTCCTGTACACACAGCACTTTTGGATTGTGTTGGTAAAGAAGTTCTTGGACATCGTCGAGGTTCCTAATAAGGCCTCTGACGTTCCATTGAATGATTTGTGTATCCATAATGAAAGTAAATTGGTGCTGTGTGTACAAAAAGGAAGTGTTGCCTTAGATTACAGAGCCGTTTGCGGCCCTGTAATTTTGGTTTTGTCTTTTCTAGAGCGGTCCAAAGAATTTGGCCGCTCTTTAGGTGCTGCCTGCACCACCTTGCTTGGAGTAGTGTCCATAGCCTCTTGCGAAGCGCTGGACACTCGCTCTAACGAGCGATGTGTACGTCGTGTAGCCTTCGCCTCGAGGGACGAAGGCTGTGGCCTCACCAGCCCGGATGCCGATGGGTCCTCCTTAGCCTCTGAGCTGCGATGGCTGCTGCCAGCGCTAGTGGAAGCCTCTGGTGTGGCCGATTTCGAGAAGGGCGCGGCAGCCTTAGCTGCTCCCACCATGGGGGCGGGTGGCAGCCGCCTCAGTACGCTGCGCGTGCTTTGGGCGACCGCCGGGGTCCGTCGTGATGCTGCCCCCTGTTGCACCACTTCGGCAAAATAAGTTTTCATTGAAAGTGAAGGTGACAAACGCTGTCGTGCTTCCCGGAAACTGATATTCTCTTTGACTTTGATTGTAATTATCTCTTTCTCTTTCATCCACGCTGCGCAAGATCTGGAATATGCAGGGTGGTCGCCATCGCAGTTCGCGCAATGGGCCTCAGCAGTACATTCTTCAGCAGAGTGATCTTTTGTAGCGCATTTCGCACAAGTTTGTCGTCCTCGGCAGCTTTGAGAGGCATGGCCAAACCTCTGACACTTGTAGCAGCGTCGTGGATTTGGAATGTAAGGTCTTACACGCAGTTTAAGGTAGCCTGTTTCTATTGCATCCGGGAGTGTGCTAGAGCCAAAAGTAAGTACTATGTGTTTGGTTGGTAGTTCTTTGTTGTCACGCCTGATTTTTATGCGTTGTACATTTATAACGTTTTCTTCTTTCCATCCATTCAGGAGTTCTTCATCAGTCAAATCCATGAGGTCGCCGTCTGAAACCACACCCTTGACGGTGTTCATTGTTCGGTGTGCAGTCACAGATATGGTTTTATCGCCAAAAGCCACCAGGTTTGTAAGTTTCTCATACTGCATTTTGTCTTTTACTTCATTGAGAAGGTCACCACTTGCCATCTTGGTGGCTTTGTAGCCAATTCCAATGGCCTCCGTGAGACATTTTGAAACCAAGAAGGGTGAAATGTTTGTCGCTTTCTTTTCAGTGCTTTCACAGTGAATCACGTGGAAACGTGGGAAAATTTCGATGGTCTTTGCGAAGAAGTTCAATGATTCATCGGTGCGCCCTCTTTTTATGAGAAGGCGATCAGGCAGTTTGGGGTATGAGGATGCCATACAAATTAAATTGATTTCGGCAGCAGTGCCAGCCGCCCACCGCGGAGCCCAACAAGGGGACGCGACAGGGTTGTTAAGAACAAGACCTGCCAACGCCAGCTGTACACAACCACTATAACCAAATATGATATAACCAAGGTTGGCTATCTCACACAAGGTTACCTAGCTGCCTGGAAAATCAGAATATAAGAAGTGAGAAGGAGACAGGAAAGATTGAAAGTAAGAAAAAAGACGAAGATTGAAGAGGAGGACAGGAAAAGGCAACTACCGATTTCCCCCGGGTGGGTCAGTCCGGGGGTGCCGTCTACGTGAAGCCGAGGCCAAAAGGGTGTGTTGCCTCCGCCGAGGGGCCATACAGGTCCAAGCACTCAGCATTGGCTCAACCCGAAATCCTCTTTTCCCCGGACACGGCTAAGCCGCGCACGGTTAGACGCATGAGGGTCCGACCCTCGTGTGCTCGGGTCCGTGGTGTCGCAACACACCAAACGCCTGCTTGCGCAGACGCCCCTGCGGGGAAACCCCAACATATGCTGCAGTTGTTATAGGTCAGAACAACAACGAAGAACCAAACAACGAAATACGTGATTTTTATAACAAGAAAACAAAGAAAAAGAAAGTAGCAAGTAAAAACTGGCACTGATCATAACATCAGATCAGCTAGATAGAAAGGAAATACAAAGCATCATGAAGAGGAAAAGTCGACCCCTACGATTTGGGCGTCCACGAGGCTGAAATGCGCCCAGCAAGAGATGGGATTGTAGTCATGGCCTCTTCCATAAAAGGACTCCAAAGGTGGAAGAATTCATAACAAATGATTCCGAGCTAACTTCCAAGCTCAAGACGAAACATCCAAAAGAAAAAAAAAGCCTTGAAATTAAGGTAATTGGAATCGACGAGGAGCTCTGCAACGACGAGATTGAAAAAAAGTAGTTAAACAAAATAGTCTTCCCTGCAGCACTGATGAAGTCAAAGTAAATAAAACCTGGAGGGGAAATATAGAAAGACGGCTACAATCTCACTAAGTTTGCAGGCATTAAAAGCAGTGAAGGGCAGAACCCATCTTAACATAGGTTGGGATAGATGCCCAATGTTTGACAACACATTTGTGGCAAGCTGCAACTTTTGTGCCCAGTATGGCTACACCCGAAGGTGGTGTCAGGCGAGGTTTGCCAAATGTACCGAATGTGGAGGAGGCCATCACTTTAAAGAATGTAGGAAAAGTGACTATGAATGCAGCATATGCACGGAGGAAGGAATGGACCCCGAGGAGGCAGGTCATTCAATGATGTCGGTGAACTGCCCTACATTCCAGAAAAGGAAGGAGCAGGAACGTGGCAAGATTATTCAGTACTGCAGCTTGCAGGAGAGCAAATCACTCTACTAAGGCACAGGACAGTAAGTAGTCTTTATCTTTCTCTTTTGTATTTTGTTCTCTAAATGAAAATGGCAAAACCAAAGCCAACTATATAAACAACGAGAAATCAGAAATAATACAGAGTAATGTAGGAAGGCCATTTAAAATCAAAAAGAAGTTCTACATATAATTCAAATTATATTGCAAGAGCACTTAAGGCAAATAAGTCTTCAAGTGTTTATCAGCAGGATAAACTGCACGATATTTCATTAATTCAAGAGCCTTATAACTTAAAAGGAAAAAATAATTGGCTTTCCAATGAAACACAAAATATTAGCTTCAAACGAGAATCCCAAAGCCGCAGCTATAATCAACTCAGAAAAAATCTCAGTCTTCCCACTAGTATTAAAAGAAAAAAAGTGTAGCATTTAAAGCTAACCTAAATAATTTCCCTCCTAAAGAAAATATTCAACATTTGATAGCTAGAATTGACGAGATAATTCAAACAGCACATACGAGGAAGATATTAATAGTAGGCGATTTTAACTCAAAGAATATTACATGGTGAGGTAATATTACAGATGATAGAGCTGAGGAACTAACTGAATTTATTACTAAAATGACGTAATAATTTTAAATATTATGAATAGTGAACCCACCTTTGATTGCAATCGAGGAAAAAGTTGGATTGACTTGACATTAGTATAAAAATGCAAATATTTGGTACAAAATGTGTTCAAGTATTTAAAACAACAAAAGATGATGATGATGATGTGTGATGTTTTATGGCGCAAGGGCCAGTTATGGCCAAAGAGCGACATGCCAGTGTTGGTGAATGTGCAGTCGAGCAATGAATTCTGAGAAGTAGATGAAACATGGCTGTAAAGGGGCCTAAAATTTCACTGTAAAGTGCGTAAAATATACATGTACTAAAATCATGGCAATGACTAATGATGTGTACTATGAAATGAGGAATGCATTCAGAAAGAAGAATTATACATTTAAAATATTTAAGATACAGTAATTGGCAAGAAGCACTACTACCTAAACAGAGCCCTTGAACCACAAGGGCCTGGAGGCATGTGCTATAAAAAACTATCACAGCAACATCCTCTGGAGAGAGAATGCGCTACGAACTTATTGGGCTAATAAAATGTAGCACAACATCATTAAAAAAATCGAGGACTGCTTTGGCATTAAAAAGCGGTTCTTCACCAATAAACAGCATGGGATGCAGAGGGATATTGTAGCGGTATGCTACAGGAAAATGTTTCCTTCTCTCGGCTTCGGCTTCACGACACTCCACGAGGACATGGAGGACGGTCAGCCTCTCACCACATCTACCACAGGTTGGTGGTTCATCACCAGTGAGCAAAAAATTGTGGGTGCCGTACGTGTGTCCTATTCTGAGACGACAGAATAGGACATCAATTCGTCGTGTTTTCGTAGCTGAGGGCCAGAAACCTAACTGTGGTTTAATCATGTGAAGTTTATTATTTGTTTCAGCGTCCCACAAGCGTTGCCAGTGGCTTCGTAGCTTCTTTCGCAAGAAAGGCTTCAAGTCTGTTGCAGGAACAGCTACTGTAGGATTACTAGTGTGCAATGCAGCTGATGTGGCCATTTGATCAGCTCGCACATTACCCTCAATGCCTCTATGGCCCGGCACCCAGCATATAATGACATGCTGGTAGGATATATACGCTCTGCATAGAGTGGAATAGAGCTCAATGAGTACAGGATTTTTGTGTTTGCAGAGTGACATCAGGGCTTTCACAACGCTTAGAGAGTCTGTAAATATAACTGTTTTTTGAAGTTTTGTTTTCGTTATATGCTTCACAGTTGACAATAGTGCATAGGCCTCAGCCGTAAATATACTTGTTTCCGGGTGGAGCACACCGGATTCCGAAAAAGATGGGCCGACGGCTGCATAATAAACCCCGGCATGTGACCTAGAAGCGTCCGTGTAAAACTCTGTACACGACTACTTGGATTGAAGCTCTAGGAAATGCATTTTAATGTGCGCCTCTGGAGCGTCTTTCGTGACCTCTACGAACGATGTGTCGCACTCTATGATCTGCCACTGCCACGGCGGTAACAATTTAGCAGGAGCCATAGGACGATGTTCAAGCACTGGAACACCCATTTGCTCACTAAGATTCCTTACACGTAAAGAGAACGGTTTCCTCGCTGCACGTCGGTTATGGAAGAGTGCAGCGGCGGTCATATCGTTTATGGTGGAATAAGAAGGATGTTCGTTGTTTCCTTGTACTGTCAGAAAATATACGAAACTGCTATATGAACGCTGCAGATGGAGTGACCACTGGTTCGACTCTACATAGAGACTCTGGATCGGGCTTGTTCGGAAAGCACCGGTCGCGAGGCGGATACCCAAATGGTGAATGGGGTCTAGTATTTTTAATGCACTTGGCGTTGCGGAGTTATAAACTATAGCTCCGTAATCAAGGCGCGAGCGGACAAGACTGTTGTACAAGTTTAGGAGGCATTTTCGATCACTACCCCATGTTGTGTGCGAGAGAATTTTTAAAAGGTTCATAGTCTTCAGACACTTTGTCTTCAGATATTTAAGATGGGGGATGAAGGTAAGCTTAGAGTCCAGAATTATGCCCAGGAATTTGTGTTCACTGCTCACGGATAGTTCCTCTCGATTGATCGTGAGATTTGGTACCGGTGTCACACCTCTTTTGTTTGAGAAGAGTATGCATGTACTTTTCTGTGCGTTTATTTTGAACCCATTTACATCCGCCCATTTAGACAATTTGTTTAATCCAAGCTGCACCTGTCGTTCACAGATAGTGATGTTACATGATTTGAAACCTATCTGCACGTCATCGACGTACACAGAATAAAACATGCTGCGTGGAATCACTGTATGCAGGGAGTTCATTTTTACAATGAAGAGTGTGCAACTAAGTACACCCCCTTGCGGCACGCCAGCCTCCTGGGTGAATGTTCTAGATAAAACATTGCCCACTCTTACGCGAAACGTGCGGTTAGACAAGCAGCTTTCGACTGTGTTTAACATATTTCCGCGGACCCCCATCCCAGAAAGATCTCGCAGAATTCCGAAGCGCCATGTCGTGTCGTACGCTTTCTCTAAATCTATAAATACAGAAAGTAAAAACTGTTTATGAATAAATGCATCTCTGATGTTTGCCTCGATGCGAACAAGGTGGTCTATTGTCGACCTACCTTTTCGGAAGCCACACTGGAAGGGCTTCCGAAATTTTGTTATTTTCTAGGAAACTGATTAAAGGCCGGTTTATCATTTTTTCATACAACTTGCACAGGCAGCTTGTTAGCGCTATTGGCCTGTAGCTGCTAGCTAAAGACGGGTCCTTGCCTTGTTTAAGAATCGGGATGACTATGGCTTCTTTCCACAAGGAAGGAATATGCCCAGCCGCCCACATGGCATTAAAGAGAGAGAGGAGTGTTGTCAGTGTTTCGGGGTGTAAGTACCTAATCATTTCGTAGATGATACGGTCGCCACCTGGCGCTGAGTTGTTGCAACAAGCGAGAGATGCTTTAAGTTCGGCTAAGCTGAATGGTCGGTTGTAAGCCTCATTTGATGAACCTTTGCGATTAAGGGGCTGCCGCTCTTCGCGTTCTTTGAACTTCAGGAAAGATTGTGTATAGTGCGATTCACTCGATACATATTCGAAGTGTTTGCCTAGACTATCCGCCTGGTCTTCCAGGCTATCACCTTGGCTATTTACTAAGGGTAGGGGATGTGACTCCCGACCTATTAATTTATTTACCCTATTCCAGACTTTCGTTTCATCTGTATACGAGTTTATGCTGGAGATGTACTTTTCCCAGCTCTCTCTTTTAGCACGTCTGCGCGTTCTCCTGCCCTGCGATTTTGCTTGTTTAAAATTAATCAAGTTTTCGGCTGTTGGGGAGTTGCGAAACAATCCCCAGGCCTTGTTTTGATTTTTACGTGCTTTTTGGCATTCCTCGTTCCACCAAGGCAGGCGACGCTTATTAGCTAGTCCATTAGTTTGTTGTATGCACCTTTCTGCAGCGTCAGTGATAAAACGTGTTATATACGCCACAGCATCGTCTATGTTAAGAGAGGCAATGTCATCCCGGCCTAAATATGTTATTTCTTGAAAAAGTTGCCAGTTAGCAGAGTTAACCTTCCATCGGGGAACATGTGGCGAGCAACCATCTTGTTTTGTTAAGCTTAGTATAATTGGAAAGTGGTCGCTCCCAAAGGGGTTCTTCAGAACGGACCACTGCAGGTACGGAATTAGTGTACTCGACACGATACTCAAATCTATGGAGGAGTATGAATTATGCGCCACGCTGTAGTACGTTGGCTCTTTCTTATTAAGTAAACATGCTCCCGAGGAAAAAAGGAAGTTTTCAATTAGGCAACCTCTTCCATCACAACGCGAGTCTCCCCACAAGGTGTTATGTGCATTGAAATCTGCGAGAACTATGTATGGCTCCGGAAGTTCATTTATTTAGTTTTGAAATTCAGTTTTATGTAGTTGATAATTGGGAGGGACGTATATAGAGCTGATAGTGATCAGCTTGTCAAACAACACCCCTCGGACAGCAACTGCCTCTAGGGGCGTACGAAGTTTTAATTCCCGGCAGGCAATACCTCTATCGACTACAATAGCCACACCACCGGAAGACACGACTGTGTCATCGCGGTCTTTACGAAAAATGGCGTATTGCCGGAGAAAGTTTGATTGTGTAGGTTTAAGGTGTGTCTCCTGAACACACAGCACCTTCGGATTAAACTTGTGTAGGATTTCTTTGACGTCATCGAGGTTGTGCAGGAGTCCTCTGACGTTCCACTGTATTATTTGTGTATTCATGTTGAAAGTGTTTTTTTGTGCTGTGTGTATAGAAGACTAACTTAAGCTACAGAGCCCTTGTCGGGCCCTGTGATGCGGGCTTTTTCTTTTTTGGAGCGATCGCGAGATTCTCGCCGCTCCTGAGGCGCTGGTGGCGCCGTCTGGCCGGTTGTTGTGTCCATCGCCTCTTGTGAGGCGCTGGACACGCGCTCTTGCGAGCGGTTGGTTTGACGAGAAGGCCTCGCCTCGAGGGACGAGGCCCTGGAGGCCACCAGCCCGGAGGTCGATGGCCCCTTGTGAATTGGCGGAGCAGCGCTAGCTGCAGCCGCCGAGGGGGCGGATGGCGTCACTGCCGGCTCACTGTGTGTGGGCCGGACAGCCGCCGGAAGCCGTTGCGACGCTGCCCCCTGACGCGCGACTTCGGCAAAGGTGTTCTTTGGCAGGTATGACACCCGCCTGCGTGCCTCTTTGAACGAAATATTTTCTTTGACTTTGATGGTGACGATTTCCTTTTCCTTCTTCCAGGATAGGCAGGACCGTGAATATGCGGCGTGCTCCCCATCACAGTTCACGCAGTGGAGAGTGTTTTGACATGCTTCAGAAAGGTGTTCATTGGCACTGCATTTTGCACAAGTCTGACGGCCTCGGCAGTTCTGTGAACTGTGCCCGAATCGCTGGCACTTAAAACATCGGAGCGGGTTAGGCACGTATGGCCTGACACGGATCTTGACATACCCGGCCTCAATGGTCTCGGGTAGCACACTAGAACCAAAGGTAAGAATAACATGTTTCGTTTGAATTTCCTTTCCATCGCGCCTCATCTTAATTCGCTTTACGTTAACCACGTTCTGTTCTTTGAGTCCTTCCAAAAGTTCTTCCTCAGTGAGCTCCATCATGTCATCGTCTGAGATTACACCACGGATGGTGTTCATGGTACGGTGTGGGGGGGACCGTAACTGGGATTTGTCCGAAAGAGACTAGTTTAGGCAGCTTTTCATATTGTTTTTTGTCGCGGAGCTCCAAGAGGAGGTCACCGCTGGCCAACTTAGTTGCTTTGTAGCCTGGGCCTATAGCTTCTGTCATACATTTGGAAACGAGGAACGGTGAGATAATCCTCACAGTCTTCTCTGGTCTTTCACTGTGTACTACATGGTAGCGCGGGAAATTCTCTATTTGGTGGCCAAAAAACTTGAAGACATCTTCGGTGCGCCCCCGTTTCTGGGGGCGATCAGGGAGTTTGGGGAAAGCACGATCCATAGGTATATCTAAATTTCGGCAGAAACGCCAGCCGCCCACCATGGAGCCCAACAAGGGGACGCCGCAGGACATATAGGAAGCAAGTCATGCAGACGCCAACTGTACGTTCCCGCTATAACCAAATATGTACAGCCAAGGCTGGTTGTACCACACAAGGCTCGCTGCCTGGAAAGTCGGAAGTAAATAGAAGAGAGAAGACAGGAAAGATTGAAAGAAAGAGGGAAAGACGCAGATTGGAGAGGGGGACAGGAAGAGGCAACTACCGATTTCCCCCGGGTGGGTCAGCCCGGGGGTGCCGTCTACGTGAAGCCGAGGCCAAAGGGGTGTGTTGCCTCCGCCGAGGGGCCATAAAGGTCCAAGCACTCAGCATTGGCTCAACCCCCAGGATCCCCTTTTCCCCGGACACGGCTAAGCCACGCACGGTTAAGCGTGGGAAGGCCCAACCCTCGTGTGCTCGGGTACGTGGTGACGCAACTCACCAAACGCCTGCTTGCGCAGACGCCCCTGCGGGGTATTAAACCAATTTCAGGCAGCGGAGCTGCGCTAGAATATGTTGTTTTTTTGCTGATGCCGTGGTCTCTATAATTTTCTTCTTGCGACTATACATATTTCTCCTACTCGCCTTGTTTACTTTCTGCAGACTTTGATTACTGCTTACAGCTTTTGCAAAGCCACTGCATGCTTGATGTCATTGGAGATAATTTTACTTGTGAAATGTGTGTGTGGCGTCACACCTCATATGCATCTGCAATTCAATTGGCTAACAGCGGAATTAATATAGTCAAACCTCGATATAACCAAGTCGTACCTGCAGCAAAAAAAAATTTTTTAATTGTCAATTTCGTTAACTTGAGATATCAAAGCTTTAGCTGCAAAATAACTCCAAACTGACAGAACATTCTTTGTGGATTGTACCTTATCGGCAAGCATATCTAAATAATTAAATTGCAAGTAAGTCAGGTTTGATGAAAACAAGTAACAGTGCTAAGCAACGGGACATGACTGAGACAGACGAAGCGCTGACTTTCAACGAATACTTTATTGCGCACACAGCAATATATACAAGGGGCTTGAATAGGCAGGAGGGAGAGAACATATAGTAGGAATACATTATCAGGAAGATAGCCAAGATGGAGAATGCAAACACAGCACAACTAAATGGTCATCATCATCCACGTGCAAAATACGCGAGTTCCTTCGGACAAATTGTTGACGTGTTTCGTTCCTGCATGAAGAAACTAGAACTACTGAGTTTCCCGATAATAACAAACACGTTCTTTGATCTTTTACTGTTTTATCTGACCATGTACGTGCTGATAATATGCCCTACCACTCCAAGAAGAGCCTCGTACCTTACAGCTTGGCGCATTCAAAACTTGTGAAGCGTGCGATTGCCAAATTTTGTTTAGGGGCTGCCTTGGCACAGTCGTGCCTTCACACAATGTGCAGCTGTTTTGACTCCCAGGTGCTCGGACGGCGAATGGCAGGCTACCTGGACAACTTAGTGTCCACCATTGTCAATGTCTTTAGCAGACTTAAAAGAGCCAAAACCTGTAAAACGAGAAAAGCGAAAAGAGAAAAGCTTGCATTCGATGTGAAATATGATGTTCGCCAGCATTGTAGTTGATCCCAGGCATTCTGTTCGCTGACGCTCTCGTACATGCCGAGCCACTCATCCACGTCAATGCTTTGTCCCAAAAGTCATGGGGCTGTGGGGGGTGATAAACCTGGTGGTGGTCGCAGGCATAGCTGGAGCGACGGGTTGTCCCCTGGCAGCATGGAGGTAGACTCAAGGTTGTGTCTGCCCTGCACCTCAACCAAATTAATGTTACATGGCAGCAGAGTAGGAAGACTATTTACATGGTGTATTTACAACGGTAGCAAGCACTGGCCAACATCAAGCAAGACACGTCGTCATCAGCTCACAAACTGACCTCTTATGGGTGTACGTCTCACTAAATCCAAAGGCTCCAAGCACCAGCTCTAAGCACATACAATGGAATCTCGATATAACGAACTTAGGCGACCGCGGTAAATCATTCGTTATTGGGAAAGGTTGTTATAGTGAAATCCGCAAAATTATCCATTCCGCCCATCAACCCATCAGTTCATAAGTTGTCACAATTTCAGCTATCCACACAAACGTCGCTGTTGGCTCTTGGCACGCGCTGTTACTATTTTCCATAGATCCCGCTGCCATGCACCACCGATCCACGGTATAGGCTCCGCTCAGTGAAGCTTGCTGCGATTGCTGCGCCATCTGTCGCAGCGCCGCCAACAATAATGAGACGTCCAAAGCGCGCGGGGTCGATTCGTAGGCGCGGCGTCGATGGTGCTGTTCGGGCTTTTCCGGTTTTGAGACAATGTCATCCTTCAGCTCGATTAATTCTAATCCATCGACTGAAAGCGTACGGAAGAGGAACAAGTGCCGGTACTGCTGTGCAAAAGACTGCCACAGCCACGAAGGCCAGCCTGGCGTGAAATCTTATACCGATTTCCTGGCCGCCCGTGGGAGCAAGAACGACGAAAAAGATGGATTGTTGCTGTTCGAAGAGTTAAGTAATTGTGAAAACAGCGTTTTCCTAGTGTCAATGTAACTATATGCTTTAAGGTCTAGCCAGGTCTAGCTGCTTGAGGTTCTGCAACTGTATTTGTGTGTTTAGCGCGGTTGGAAGTGTATGGAGCACGTTTTGCACAGCAAGCTTGCGTAGCGCGAAATTTTACGCCCGCATTCGTGCCTCAAATGCTCTTGTAGGCTGCATGCGAATCTTTGTTGATTTGCTTGCATGCGTGTAGTCCGGTAATTAACTGTTAAATTGCATTTTTCTGTGATACTTTCAGCGAAGTAAGTAAACTCGGTTTGCGTTGATTTTGGGGGTAGTGGTGGTGCGTGTAACACCTAAACTTCAAATGCCTTCACCAAGTCGCGCCTGCCGTGAGACTGCTCGCTCCGATCATGTCAGCGCTTTGTAGCGTGTTTGCCTCGTTGACCGTCACGTGAAGAAGTCATTCGGTTACTGCATGGGCGCTCTTGCTTGCGGCCGCATGCATAGGGCACTGTGTCGTCAGTATGAACTGCGTAGTATTCGCAACCATGCTCCTCTTGTTTTCTTCAGCGAAAACGACGGCTCGCCGTGGATGCCGAAGCAGACGAGCAGGATCTGCTGCAAACACTTGGTGAACGGCGCAAAATGCAGGATAGCAAGGAAACGTCGTATACTTGTTTCCCTTGCTGCGAGTCACACTTCGCCCTCAACTCGGTGCCGTCGGTCTCCTTCACGTCGTAAACGTGGCCCGCCACATACAGCTTCTCTCCTTTGTCGACTATAGGTGCATGAAAGTAATTTTCAATACAGCTTATCGGCTTAAAGCCGCAAAACAACACACGCAATATTTTGACCGTCACGCGCGAGTTGGAACACGTTCAGTAGCTGCCGCGGGGGTCGGAGCGGCCGGCTCAGTGTTTCACATTCCTACCACCATTGGCGCTGCACGGCGTTTTGCCGTATGCGCTTGTAGCGCCCTCTGTTCACTGAACGGAGCCTATAACATTGAGTTACGCAAGTAAAACAGACACTGAGAAAACTACTGATGAAAAGGCAGCTCCTTGTAGCCTCCAAAGTGCAATCTTGTTGTTTGTTTTTCACATTCCTTGCCGTGGGCACTGCAACTGTCTCACTCGGGACGGACACCTGAACTATTACAATGAAAAGCGCGTGTAAACGACAACGTCTGGAAGGTGCAAAGTGCGGTCGTGCGGCATCCCCGAGAGTCCGGAGGTCACCTTTCTCCGCGCGTGTAGCTAGTACGGCGTAGAAACGTGAAAGAAGGATGAGATGAGTCTCCGCGTTGCTAAGCGTCACTTGTCTGGGCGAAGCATGCGCTCGCTTCTTGTTTGTTTTTGTTTTTCGCATTCCTTGCAGTGGACACCGGAACCAGTCCAAATTTTCAACAATAGCTCATGTCTATGAGTGTTCCAGTGTGCGGACCTGGGTATGACACCCGCAGGGGCGTCTGCGTCAGCAGGCGTTTGGTGTGTTGCGACACCACGGACCCGAGCACATGAGGGTTGGCCCCTCCCGCGTTTAACCGTACGTGGCTTAGCCGTGTCCGGGGAAAAGGGGATCCTGGGGGTTGAGCCGATGCCGAGTGCTTGGACCTTTACGGCCCCTCGGCGGAGGCAACACACCTCTTTGGCCTCGGCTTCACGTAGACGGCACCCCCGGACTGACCCACCCGGGGGAAATCGGTGGTCGTCTTTTCCTGTCCCTCTCCTCAATCTATTGCTTTCCTATCAACTTTGCTTATCTGTCCTGTCATCTCCTTTCTTCCTAATTTTTTCTATCTCTTCTAGGCGGCTTGGGTTAACCTGGTGCTCTATATCCAACCTTGAGTATGGCGCATTGGGTTATAGCAGCGATGCACGGCTGGCGTGTGCAAGTCATTGTTTTGTTAAACTTGTAGCGTCCCCTTGTTGGGCTCCGTGGTGGGTGGCTGCCATTGCTGCCGAAGCAACTTCATCAAGCATGCATAGAGCATCTTTCCCTTTGCTTCCTGATCGTACCGCTGCAAAGCGAGTACGCACCGAAGGTTTCCTGAACTTTTTCGTCCATCACAAAGAATCTTTCCCACGCTACCACGTAATCCGCAGCGATAAACCTGAAAAACCAGTAAGAGTTATTTCACCTTTCCTTGTCTCGAAATCCCTAACAGACACCATTGGACCAGGCTATAAAGCTACCAAGATGGCAAGCGGCGATCTCCTCCTTGAGGTTCGTGACAAGCTGCAGCACGAAAAGCTGGCAAAACTCACAGCGTTTGCTGACATCCCAGTAACAGTGTCCCCACATCGCTCTCTGAACACAGTCCGAGGCGTGATCTCAGATCCGGACTTGATAGAACTAACCGAAGCAGAACTACTGGAGGGTTGGCAAGACCAAAATGTTATTGAAGTAAAAAGAATAAAAATCCGACGAGACAACAACGAAATACCAACAAAACATCTGATAATTACATTTTCTTCTAGTGTTCTCCCAGAGACCCTCGAAACAGGTTATACTAAAACCCGCGTCAGGCCCTACATTCCCAATCCTCGACGTTGTTTCAAATGCCAGAAGTACGGCCACGGCTCGCAAAGCTGCCGAGGTCAACTCACCTGCGCAAAATGTGGTGACAAAGGTCACCCCTCCGATAACTGTTCTGGTACACCCCACTGTGTGAACTGCGAAGGCGACCACCCGGCATATTCCCGATCTTGTGAAACGTGGAAAAAAGAGAAAGAAATAATTACCTTGAAAATCAAAGAAAATATATCATTCAAAGAAGCCAGAAAAAGGTGCTCAGTTTTCCACAGTACCGCTTACGCCGAGGCGGCGCGTCAGGGGGCAGCGCTGCATCGGCTTCCGCCACTTCCCCGGCCCGTGCGCAGCGAGCCTGCGGCTGTGGCACCTGCCCCCATGGTGGCAGTAGGTAAAACTACTCCACCCACCCAGCAAAAGAGCTCGGCGACTCCTGGGCCGTCGGGACACAAGGCCTCTACTCACCAGTCGAGGCCTGAAACACGAATAAGCCGCCTGCAAGGGCGGGCATCCAGCGCCTCCCGAGAGGCAATGGATACAACACCGGCACCACAGGTGCCGAAAGAGCAGCGCGGTTCTCTCGACCGCGCCAAAAAAGAAAAACAAAAGATCATGGGTCCAGGCAAGGACACATGAATCTAAATTTCAATGTCTCCCTAACTCACAGAACACATCCTTTACAACACCACAATGGCCACACAGATAATGCACTGGAATATCAGAGGACTAATCCGTAATCTAGACGACATAACTGAACTGTTATCTCGATATCAGCCAAAGGTGTTCTGTGTCCAGGAGACACATCTAAATCCCAAACAAGCTAATTTTCTCCGGCAGTACGCCATATTTCGCAAGGACCGAGACGAAGCTGTTGCCTCGTCTGGCGGGGTGGCAATTATTGTCGACAGGTCCGTCGCTTGCCAACAGTTGGCCCTACAGACGCCTCTCGAGGCCGTGTCCGTGCGAGCAATATTGTTTAACAAGCTCATAACCATTTGCTCCATTTATATACCGCCCAATTACCAACTCAGAAAAACGGAATTTTACAGTCTCATAGACCAGCTCCCAGAACCATTCGTGATCACCGGCGATTTTAACGCTCATCACACAATTTGGGGGGACTCCCGGTGCGACACCAGAGGCCGCCTAATAGAAAACTTTCTTGTATCCTCTAGCACGTGTCTCTTCAACAAAAAAGAGCCCACGTATTACAATATACAGCATAATTCATATTCCTCAATAGATTTATCAATGGGCTCTGCGGCCATCTTTCCGTACTTGGAATGGAGTGCAATAAAAAATCCCTTTGGAAGTGACCACTTCCCTGTGACGCTAAAGCTGATGCAGCAACAGCAACACGAATGCCCTCCAAAGTGTCCTCGGTGGAAGCTATCATCGGCCGACTGGGACCATTTTAAAGAAGCAAGTTATTTATCACAAGATTTTATCAGTCGATTTAGCATAGAAGACGCGATTGCGTATTTTACCGCTTTTATAATAGACGCAGCAGAAAAATGCATTCCACAGACAAATGGCAACTCATGCAAAAGACGAGTCAGTTGGTGGAACGATGACTGCAGAGAGGCGCGTAAGAAACAAAATAAAGCATGGGGCATTCTCCGTCGATATCCTAATGTGGAGAACCTTATTGCTTTCAAACACATTAAATCTCAGGGAAGGAGGACTCGAAGGCAAGCAAGAAGGGCAAGCTGGGAGAGGTTTCTCTCTGGTATTAATTCGTTCACTCAGGAAGGGAAAGTCTGGGATGGGCTGAGAAGGTTGAAAGGGCAACAAATCCATCCGTTGCCCTTGGTAAATGAACAAGGAAACAGTCTCAAGGACCAGGCCGACGCTCTTGGTGAGCACTTTGAGTGGGTATCTAGCTCCACGCACTATTCTTTGTCTTTTCTGAAATTCAAAGAAACGGAGGAACGGAAGTCATTTAACCGTAAATGTAGCCCAAACGAACCATTTAACCGGCCTTTCTGCGTTGCCGAGCTGCAAGCCTCCCTAAACTCATGTCAGAACTCTGCTCCGGGTCCCGACAGAGTTATGTATGAGATGATTAAACAACTTCACCGAGACACACAAATCACACTGCTGGCACTCTTTAATACTCTCTGGACAGCTGGACACCTTCCATCTTCATGGAAAGAAGCTATTGTAATCCCTGTGTTAAAACAGGGTAAGGATCCCGGCTCAGTAACAAGCTATCGCCCGATAGCGCTAACAAGTTGTATCTGCAAGTTGTTTGAAAAAATGATCAATCGTCGCCTTCTACATTACCTCGAATCAAACAAAATGCTTGATCCGTACCAATGCGGATTCAGAGAAGGCCGGTCAACAACCGACCACCTCGTGCGTGTCGAGGCTAATATTCGCGATGCCAGTGGCGCACCGACGGGGGGGGATTCGGGGGTTGGAACCCCCCCCTGAGGCCGACTTAACCCCCCCTTTTGTTTAACCCCTTTTCTTTCGTTACGCATTTGAGTACTGCAACTAAGATGTAAGACGCGCAATCGTCTGCACACTCGCAAAAAGCGCATTTTATCGACAATTTCCCGTGAAGAAATCGAAATTAGTGCTGTTTAGATGGTATTGGCAAACTGTCAACCCCCCCCTGGCAGAGATCCTGGGTGCGCTACTGCGCGATGCCTTTGTCCATAAACAGTTCTTTTTATCGATATTTCTCGACATGGAAAAGGCTTATGACACCACGTGGCGCTATGGAATCCTCCGAGACCTGTCACAAATGGGTATCAGGGGGAACATGCTGAATGTTATTGAGAGCTACCTCTCGAAACGCACTTTCCGCGTAAAAATAGGCAACGTACTCTCGCGTCCATTCACACAGGAAACTGGGGTACCCCAGGGAGGCGTCCTGAGCTGTACGCTTTTTATTGTGAAGATGAACACGCTTCGTTATTCGCTACCTCCAGCCATTTTCTATTCTGTTTATGTAGACGATGTACAGATAGGTTTTAAATCCTGTAGCCTTGCAGTCTGCGAGAGGCAAATACAGCTTGGGCTTAAGAAAGTATCCAAATGGGCAGACGAAAATGGGTTCAAGGTCAATCCACATAAAAGTTCCTGTGTCCTTTTTTCAAGAAAAAGAGGTCTGCTCCCTGATCCCACTATCGAACTGCAAGGACAGCACATTCCTGTGAACAAAGAACACAGATTCCTGGGCATCATACTCGACTCAAAACTAAGTTTCATTCCCCACATAAAATACTTGAAGGCCAAGTGCCTGAATACAATGAACATACTGAAAATTCTCTCGCACACAAGTTGGGGTAGTGACAGAAGATGCTTAATGAATCTCTACAAAAGTCTTGTACGATCGCGTTTAGACTACGGGTCTGTCGTGTATCAATCTGCTGCACCGAGTACCCTAAAAATTCTGGATCCTGTACATCATTTAGGCATACGCCTGGCCACAGGAGCTTTCAGAACTAGCCCGGTACCAAGTCTATATGTAGAATCCAATGAGTGGTCACTCGAGCTGCAAAGATCGTTGTCCAGTATCATGTATTTTCTGAAGGCACACTCTGACCATGAACATCCTTGTAACAAAACCGTAAACGATACAACTTGTGCCACACTTTTCCAGAATCGTCCAACAGTGAGAGAACCCTTTTCATTGCGCGTGAGGAACCTCAGCGAAGCAATGGCTGTTCCACTTCTTGAAAACCCTCTAATGGCTCCAGCCATACCAGTAGCACCGTGGCTGTGGCAGCTCATAAAATGTGACACATCGTTCATAGAGGTTACGAAACACGCATCAGAGGCACATATTAAAATGCATTTTCTGGAACTCCGGTCCAAGTATTCGTGCACAGAATTTTACAGCGATGCTTCTAAATCTCATGCTGGCGTTTCTTATGCTGCAGTCGGCCCATCCTTCTTGGTATCCGGCTGTTTGCACCCGGAAACAAGTATCTTTACGGCAGAAGCCTACGCACTTTTGTCGGCAGTTAGACACATCAAGGAAATAAAGCTACAAAGAGGAATAATTTTTACAGATTCATTAAGCGTTGTGAAAAGCCTCAACTCTCTACAAAGGAATAAAAATCCTGTTTTTACAGAACTCTATTCAGTGCTCTGCGCTTTGTACGCATCTCATCAACATATCACAATATGCTGGGTACCTGGCCACAGAGGCATCGAAGGTAATATGCTTGCCGACAGTATGGCTACATCAGTAAACAAAAAACTAAGCAATTTTTCCATAACTGTTCCTGTCATGGATTTAAAGCCCTTCATTCGCAAGAAATTGAGGGCTCATTGGCAACGTACTTGGGACACTGAGGAATTTAATAAACTCCATGTTATAAAGCCAAGCGTGGGAAACTGGCCTCCAGTAACGAAAGTACGACAAACTGAGGTTATTTTCCTGCCGTCTTAGGATAGGCCACACCTATGGCACTCATTCCTATCTACTGACCGGTGATAATCCTCCTACATGTAATAAATGTGGCGAGATGCTTACGGTCCTTCACGTCTTGTTGGAGTGTCGGGAAACAGAAGTCCAAAGAAAAAGGTACTTTGCCATGGCATATAGACAACACATTCCACTCCACCCGGCAATGTTTCTCGGCGCTGAACCACTCTTTGACAATAAGTTAGTTTTAATGTTCTTACGAGAGATTGGAACACTGCATGTTATCAGCCCAAGGTATACGTAGCACATCCTCTCACTAGAGGCTGCTGCTGCGATTGCATTTCTCTAAAGCACGTGCCTCCCAGCCCTTGCGTTCAAGGGCCCACTGGTGAGGTACGAGTGCTATTGCTACTCATACGTTTGATTAATCATCCCTTTGAAACAGAACTCTTATGCTCATAGTATACATCACTAGCTCATAGTATACATCACTAGTCATTGTCATTATTTTAACACCTGAATATTTTACGCACTTTACAGCGACTAATTTTTAGGCCTCTCTACAGCCAAATCACATCTGCCATTCGCCATCCAGATTTAGAAATCTGACATTAGTCACGCTTTGTACCTTTGAGAAATAATTCATTGTTTTTTGCCTGGCTCTCTTTGGCCATAACTGGCCCTTGCGCCAATAAAATTCACAAATCATCATCATCATCATCACCTGGGTATGACAGGCGGGAGCCATTCTCCACCCACAATGAGGATTGAACTTGCAGGTGAGTGAGTTGTTGCTTTTATTTAATAGGGAAAACATGTCAGGCATCTTGAACTCGTGAACACACAAAATCAAGAGGTCTCTTACACGAGGTTTTGTCTGTGCAGGTGTGTCGGCCGAGACAGCTGAGAGTGCTCATGATCCAATGATGAGGATTGAAGCTGGGGGTGAGTGAGCATTTTTGTTCAGTTAATGGAGGAAACATGTCATATGTCAACTGTGGTTCTATTATGGCTGGATAGAACTTTTTGTTACATATGCGAGTGCAATGAAGGCTTTGTAAAAAACCATTAACTGCACTCTTTTAAAGCAAGTATGCACATTATGCAAGTTCTTAGTAGTCCCCATGTGCTTTGTATAATAACTGCAATATTACAAGGTCCCTGCTGCTAACATGCACAAGTGTCCACTACTTCTCCAAGCAAAACTGCATTATGATGATGTGTTGTGCTTTATGGCGCAAGGGCCAGGTATGGCCAAAGAGCGCCAAGCAAAACTGCATTAAAGAATTTGCTTTTCTGGTGACTATGTGGACGATGTGGACAAGGTGACACACTGGATTAGGAAAGCTAAAATTGCGACTGCATGTCAGGCTTCAATCGCACTAAAATGTTGGTCTGCCTATGTGTATGTCCATATTTTCCTATGATTTATGCACCGAAAGCCTGCTATGGCCACTATATATGCTTAATCAATGTTGCCATTGTTTGCAGTGGAGGCCACAAGCATGGCAGGTGCCCTTTCACTCTCTGCTCCATTAGCTGTTGCTGTGTACCTGCAGGGTCGTCATGCACAGGTGGGCTGCTTTCTACTGTTGATGGACAGGTGAGGCTAAATTTATCTTTCACTTTGTCTTAATAGACATGCTTCCCAATGGAATATCAGGAAAAAGGGTTCCTTGTATCATCGATTGTTGCCGCACAAAAGAAATGTGACGTTACTGGTTAAACACTGTTGAGTCCTAATAAAGACTTTCATCGGCCTGAAGAAAAGCCAGCCTCATGTTTGTTACTTGAGACGGTTAAAGCTAGATAATGGATTAGTTTGAAATGTGACACTTGTGATCAGCAGAAAAAAAAGGGGGGGGGGGGCTTATGGAAAGGCACATATCAGCACCACTAATTGTTTTATCTCTGGATCCACACAACACAAGTAGCTGAATCAAAAATCAGAGGCTTCCTTATGACAGGACAAGAGACAGTTAAAATAGCCGCCTCCGCAGATGACATCGCCTTATTCCTTAGAGATATGAGCAGTTTATGTACATTCGAGCAGATTTTTCATAAATACTCGCAAATATCTGGTGCCAAATTAAACACAAGTAAGAGAATAGCCTTAGTATTCTGATCCCCCACAGAAAAGTTACCTGTAACCATACAATGCCTTCACTTTCATCTGCAAATTGGAGACTTGGCTTTCAGAAGCCGACAACAATCTGAGTGGTTTTCCATCTTATCAAGCAGAGTATTGCCACCGCCCAACTGACAGTCATGGTGGTGCCGCCATTTTTATTTCCCAAGATGTCACCTACACGCGTAGATTTGATCTGGCAGTTAACGTGAATCATTGTGAGTCAGTGTGAATAGAGGTCGACCGGTCATTCCTTAATCACAATAACAAGAACTTGATTCTTGGTTGCATTTATCGCTCACCGTCATCTTCCCTTAACGATTTCTTGCTTTGTCTTGACGTCGTATTGTCAAAGCTAACTTTTGAAAATAAGGATGTTCTGATTGTAGGTGATGTTAATATTAACTTACTTGATACTGATTCCAATTCGTGCACAATTTACCCTGACTGCTTTACTGGATATGGTTTCGAATCACTCATTCACTGTCCAACTAGATTAGCTTCTAGTGGGAGCGGTACGCTCATTGATCACGTGTTTTCTAACATATCACCATCGCCTTTTCCCGGGGTGGTTGATACAGATATAACCGATCATTTTCCAATTTTTCTTACATTTAACAAGGAAATAGATAAGTTAATTCAGGTTTAATGGCGCAAAAGCGACAAAGGCCATGCTGCGCCAGGCACAAGGTATTAAGAAATGAGATGTTAATGTAGCGAGAATTGCGTCACCTTATATTGTATGTAATAAACCGGCTTCAACTAAAACTTGAACAAGTCAGTGAATGGCACTAGCGGATCATCTCCCAATAGCAAGGCGGGGTGTAAAGGTATGTGTAAGTTATACAGATTCTGCAGAATTTTCCGTCTGTGTGTTTCTATATGTGGACATGTCATAACAATGTGTATTACTGTGAGAGGTTCATGACACGTATCGCAGGTTGGCGGATCTTCTTTTCTAAGTAAGAAGTTGTGTGTCAGATGTGTGTGCCCTATTCGAAGTAGACATAGGATCACCTCGTAGAACCGTTGCTGGTGACTGCACGATTTCCACTCGCCAAGCAGGGGTTTGATTATGTGTAACTTGTTATTAATGCAGGAGTCCCATTCTTGTTGCCATTTTGATGTCAGGGCTTTGCGAATTGCTCGTATACTGTCTTTGTATGGAAGTTTTGTGTGTGTTAGGTCTTTGTGGGCTGCCATGGCCGCGCATCTATCTGCTGATTCGTTCCCTGGTATCCCAACATGGCTAGGGACCCAGCAGAATCGTATGGTTCGTCCGTATTTGTTATTAAGCACCAAGTTTAAGATATCACGAGCAGCGGTTCACAGTCGGATTTTAAATTTAAAGCTCTGAGTGCACTCAACGAATCGGTGTAAATGACAGCACTCTTCTGTTTGTCGGTGATAACTTGGTTTACTGCCGTCCATATAGCCATAACTTCGGCGGTAAAGACTGAAGCAGAATTATGTATTCGGATGCTATTTTCCCAATTTTCCGTTACGATTCCCACACCCACGTATTCTTGTGTTTTAGAACCATCTGTGTAAAATTCTGTGTGATCTTTATATTTTTCTTGAATAGTGCGGAACTCTTGCATTATGTGTTCGTGTGGGGTGTCCTTTTTCTTTAAGTGGGTTAGTGTCCAATCACATAGTTGTGTGCAATCGCACCATGGGGCCAGTCTTTGCGACCTTTCAGCAACCTGCAGGACCTCATGAGGAATGTTATAAATCTGGCAGTATTCCTCATGTCGTAAGACAAGTGGCCGTATCATGTTCGGTTTGTTTGTGTAGTGTAACCGAGAGTTGCATTGTGTTACGATTTTGTAGCATATATGTTGTGGTGTTGACCGAATTCTCAGTACATAGGAGAGGGTTAGTAGTGCTCTGCGGTGCTGTAGGGAAGGCTCATTGCAGTCAACGTATAAACTTAGGACAGGCGATGTTCTGTAGGCACCGCTCGCCAATCGTAGGCCAAGATTGTGAATTGGATCAAGTCGTTTAATGTAGGATTGCCTGGCTGCACCATAAACTACACTACCGTAGTCGAGAATGCTACGCACAAGGGACCGGTAAATACGTAGTAGGCATATTCGGTCAGATCCCCAGTGCTTGTGCGATAACACTGAGAATATTTAATGCTTTATTTGCCTTAATTTTTGTTGTGTTAATGTGGGCTAGGAAGTTCAGTTTTGTGTCAAATGTTACGCCTAAGAATTTGTACTCTCGTTTGACCGGTAGTGTTGCGCCATCCAGTGTCAGAACTGGGTCGCAATGTAAGCCACGCTTCTGGGAAAACAGCACTGTAACGGTTTTGTGGGTTGAAAAGCGGAAACCATATTTGTCGGCCCACTGTGTGAGATTATTTATTGTTATTTGTAGCTGTCTTTCGCAGGTGGATAGGTTTGAGGCGCGGCAAGCCACTTGCAAATCATCGACATATATTGAATGCATAACAGACGATGGAATGATTTTGTTTACAGAGTTCATTTTGACTATGAAGAGTGTCGTGCTGAGAATGCAACCTTGTGGGACGCCATTTTCTTGTGTAAATGTGCGTGAAAGTGTTGTGCCGAGGCGTACCTGAAATGTTCTATTTGACATGAAATCGTATAGGCAGTTTAACATTCTGCCACGAATGCCCAAATCAGCCAGGTCTCTCAAAATTCCATATCGCCATGTGGTATCGTACGCTTTTTCTAGGTCAAAGAAAACCGCGAGACAGTGTTGTTTGTGTAGAAACGCATCACGTATTTCATGTTCTAGTCGGACGAGATGATCAGTCGTGGAGCAGCCCTTTTTGTTTCCGCACTGGTGCGTGTCTATTAGGTGTCTTGATTCGAGGATGAATGTGAGTCTCGCGTTTATAATGCTCTCATATGATTTGTCTAGACAACTTGTTAGTGCAATGGGTCTGTAGCTGCTTGGGGATGATGCAGTTTTACCAGATTTTAGAAAAGGCACTACTACTGCATTTTTCCAGTCTGTAGGCATTACCCCAGATTGCCATATCTTGTTGAAAAATTGAAGGAGTGCCTTTACCGATGCTTGAGATAAGTGCACCAGCATTGTGTAGTGGACCCGGTCAAGACCTGTTGCTGTTTTTTTACCGGCCGAAAGAACTCTGTTTAATTCCTGCATTGTAAGAGTGTCATTATATAGTTCCATTGAAGCACCGGTAGTGGGAAGTCTCTGTTTCTCAGCCGACTCTTTGTATTTTAAAAATGTGTTTGAGTAACTTGCTGAGCTTGAGATGTTATATAAGTGTTCGCCTAATAAGTTGGCCTGGTCTTCTAGTGTTGTTTGGGTGCCTGGACTTGTAAGTAGTGGTATTGTGTATGATGTGTACTCTCCTTTAAATTTTCTAACCCGGTCCCACATTTGTTTAGATGTGACTGAACTATTAATTCAAGATACATATTTTTGCCATGACGATTTCTCTGCCTGACGCCGAACAAATCTTGCTTTGGCTTTGGCCTGTTTAAAGGCTAGGAGGTTGTTATAGGTTGGATACCTTCGTAAGATTCCCCAGGCCTTATTTTGTTGTTTTTTAGCTTTGGTACACTCGTCTGTCCACCAGGGATTTAGTCTTTTGCGCAAAATACCGGATGACTGAGGTATTGCTGTTTCTGCAGCTGAGATTATAACCTCAACGAACTTTTTATTGAGTTCGTGAACGCTCAGTTCTGGTGAGAAGACCATTTCCAGTTTAGCATGTTCCATAAAAACTGGTCAGTCAGCAAGCTGCAGTTTCCACCGGCGTGGCTTAATGCCTAGGGTTGGTGATGATGGTAAGATTTTTATGATTGCGGGCAAGTGATCACTACCATATGGCGTGTCGAGGGCTTCCCATTTAAGATCGCTAAAAAGAGATGGTGAACAAAAAGCTAAATCTAAACAACTAAAAGTGCGTGAAGTAGGTGAAAAATACGTTGATGCACCCGAGTGTAAGAGGCAGATATCATTTGACAAGATAAAATCTTCAATGGGCTGCCCTCTTGGGTCAGTTTTGCCACTGCGCCAAAGAGTACAATGAGCATTAAAATCTCCAACTAAAACAAAAGGCTCCGGCAGCTGGTCTGTTAAATTTTCTAAATCTTTACTAGTAAAATAGGTATGGGGTGGAAGATATAGTGAACAAATGGTGATGGTTTTATGAGACAGAACGGTGACCGCTACAGCCTCGAGAGATGTATTTAATTGGACATTTCGTGTAGGAGTGCCGCCCTGCACTACTATGGCGACTCCTCCTGACAGACGGCTGGAGTGTTCGCGGTCCTTGCGTACGACAGTAAAACCTTTCAAGAATTGTGTATTTTTGGGGCCTAAGTTCGTTTCTTGAAGGCAGAGTGCAACTGGCGATAGCTTATTGATAATGTCTTTGATGTCACCTAGATTATGAATCAGGCCTCTACAGTTCCAATGGATGATGAAAGCCATTGTAAGACAAATAAAAATGTTTACTTATGCGCGTGTGAGCTAAAAAGTGATAGGTGACATGTAATAGAAAGATCACTACTCTAATCAAGGGCGGTAGCCATTCAGGTTACCTGTCCCTTTTTCGGCGCAGTTACAAGAAGTCTGTCCTTGCTGCGCTCCAGGGAGCGCGGATCTTTTGGCGTCAATGACGCCGGGGTTTTTGGGTCGACCTCCATCGCCTTCTCCGAGGCGCTGGACGATCGAGAGCCAGGCGCCGAAACGCGTGTCTCGGGCCGTGGAGTTCGGTTCAACTTTGGGCCCTGCGACACTGCGGTCTGCCGGCCCGTATTCGATGATGATGGAGCAGCACTGGCTGCTACCACCAAGGGGGCGGATGGAGTTTCTGCAGGAGTGCCGCGCACGGACCCTGTAGACTCCTGAAACCGGTGTGGCGTTGCCCCCTGCCGCGCCGCACTGGCATAGCTAAGTTGAGGTAAGTGTCCCAACCTTTTCCTCGCTTCATAGAATAAATTTTTTTTTACGGTGATTGCAATTATTTCTTTTTCTTTTTTCCTTCAAGGGCAACTCCGTGAGTAGGCTGGATGGTCTCCCTTACAATTGGCACAATGTGCAGGAGCATTGCAGTTGTCAGAAGGATGGTCGTTGGCACTACACTTCGCGCATGTTTCTTTTCCTCTGCATGATTGTGATGCATGTCCAAACCTCCGGCACTTGAAGCACCGCCTTGGGTTCGGTATGTACGGTCGGACGTTGATTCTTAGGTATCCTGCTTCGAGTGATGTGGGCACAGTACTAGTTCCAAATGTTAGTATCACGTGTTTTGTGGGGATTTGTTGGTCGTTTCGTCTGAGTGTAATCCTTTGTACCTTAATTACGTTTTGATCTTGGAACCCTTCGAGGAGCTCTTCGTCACTAAGGTTTAGGAAATCTTCTTCTGATATTACTCCCCTGCTTGTGTTGAGCGAGCGATGTGGAGAGATTGTGACGTTAATGTCACCGACACTGGTGAGTTGGGCGAGCTTTTCAACTTGGTCTTTCTTTTTCAGTTCGAGGAGGAGGTCTCCGCTAGCCATCTTTGTGGCTTTGTAGTCAGGTCCAATCGTGTTTACGAGGCATTTCGATACAAGGAAGGGTGAGAGTTTTCTTACACTTGTGTTGCCTTCACTATGAAGGACATGGTACTTAGGGAAGGTGTCTAGGTCGGTTCGGAGGGTAAATTGGAAAATTGCATCGGTGCGACCTCTTTTCAGAGGCCGATCTGAAAGTCGGGGGAACGCTTCTGCCATAACATGGTTTCAAAGTTCGGCGGCGGTGGTAGCCACCCACCACCGAGCCCAACAAAGGGACGCTACAGGTTACGCGAAACCTGCAGACGCCAGCTATGCACCGCCACTATAACCTAATGTACATACCCAAGACTGGATACATTACACACGGTTAACCCTTGCCGCCGGGAAATTTGGAAGTGAGAAGAAGTGAGCAGGAGACAGGACAGATGGAAAAGTGAGAGAAAAAGACAAAAGATTGAAGAGGGGGACAGGAAAAGGCGACTGCCGATTTCCTCCAGGAGGGTCAGTCTGGAGGTGCCGTCTATGTGAAGCAGAGGCCGAAGAGGTGTGTTGCCTCCGCCGGGGGGCCTCAAAGGTCCAATCACCCAGCATTGGCTCAACCCCCAGGATCCCCCTTCCCCCAGACACGGCTAAGCCGCGCACGGCTACACGCGGGAGGCTCCAACCCTCGTGTGCTCGGGTCCGTGGTGTCGCAGCACACCAAACGCCTGCTGACGCAGACGCCCCTGCGGGGAAGGAAATAGATAAGGACAATACTAGCTACTATACTTCTGTATGTAGTGCAGATACCTTTGTTGAAACCATCAGTAAAACTGATTGGTTTCCAATAAATACCATGTTTGATCCCGAAGAAGCACTGAATAAGTTTTGCTCCTTATTCTTGTTGGCCGTCTCGACTAACACACGCACTGTGAAGTGTGGGAAAAAATATAAATATCCGCAGAACCCATGGATGACGGATGGTCTTTTAGAAAGTCTGAGGAAGAAGGAAAACATGTACAAAAAAACTAAACGTCAGCCCTTTAATACTGGACTGGCTAAACGATATAAGAGGTACTGTAATTTATTGAACGTTTTACTTAAACAGGCGAAAAAAAGTACTACGAAAATAAATTTGAACAGAATAAGAATAACCCCAAAAAACAGTGGCAGCTATTCAACTCTTTTCTTAACAAGTCATCTGTTGATTCTCCTATAACCAAAATAAATTACAATAGTCTCACTCTTTCTGAGCCCAACGAAATTGCTGATACTTTCTCGGACTATTTTTCTTCCGTTTATACTAATAACGACATACATGCGCCGTTGTATAATACTTTAAGCCGTACGACACAATCATTCTTCCTCTTACCAGCTACGCCAAATGAAGTGTTTTCCACGATTGCTAATCTTAAAAATACAGGGCCTGGCTTAGATAAAATTTGTGTAAGGCATTTAAAACTGGTGGCACATTTAGTTTCCGACACGCTTTGTAATATTATCAACCTAAAGGGAATAAGCACGGCTCATTCCCTTCATTTTTAAAAAACGCTAAGATAATTCCTGTTTTGAAAAAAGGCGACAAACAAACGGTTACTAATTACCGACCGATTGCAATTCTTTCCTGCCTTAGTAAACTAATTGAGAAATTATTTGTTAAACGTCTTAACGACTACTTAACAAAGTTTAAGTTGCTAAAGAAACAACCAATTTGGTTTCCGCCCTGGAAGTTGCACTAATTTAGCTGTGCTGTCTCTAACTGACTACATAAAAAATGTATCGATTCGGGAAACTTGGTCGGATCTGTTTTTTTAGACTTTACTAAAGCGTTTGACACGGTTAACCATCGGGTCCTCATTAATAAACTTGAGTCTTATGGTATAACAGGTCCTGCGCTAACATTCTTGCAAAGCTACTTGCTTGACCGACAATATACAGTACATGTAGCAAATACTTTTTCTGTAACAAAATGTATTAACCAGGGTGTACCACAGGGCTCAGTTTTAGGTCCTTTGCTTTTCGTTCTATATATTAATGATCTTCCGGATTCTCTTAGCTCCTCCAACTACGACCATTGCGTTTTATACGCAGATGACACAACCATATCTTCATCTGATAAATGTATTACTGCGCTTACTTCAAAGTTAAATATTGCATTGTGTAACATTATGAAATGGTGTAGTAACAATTACTTGGTTCTGAATCCTCTAAAAACTAAATATATGTTGTTTAGAAGTGCTCAGAGGTCCTTAACCTTTATTCCTGAACTAAAGCTTGGAATTTATTCAATTCCCGCTTGCACCGATGTTACTTTTCTTGGCATTCATCTTGACTCTAACCTAACATTTCGCTGTCACTTCCAACATCTCAAGCTGAAGACTGCGTTTGGTATCCGCGCATTAATCAAAGCTCGTCCTTTTTTCTCTCGTGAGGCTCTACTAGCGTTGTATTTTGCTTTCATTCATAGTCACATTAATTACGGTATTGTTTCATGGGGAAACACGTACGCTTGTCACTTATCATCAATTCAACACATCCAAAATCAGTCAATGCGCATTATCACTTATGCAATCCAATGCTGCAGCGTTGCTTCGCTTGTACAGTATCTTGCCTGTTAATAATTTGTTCCAGTTTAACATAGTTGTCTTACTCCACAAGTTGCTTCATAATAACCTTGCGTTTCCTTTTATTGCAGTTGGCCTTTTGCAGAATAAAAATGCAACCAGATTTGCGGCTAATAACAATTTCTTGTTACCCATGGTTCATACCAATTCGGCAAAAAACATCTGCATTCACAGCTATTTCTCTTTGGAATGAATTACCATCAACTATTAAATCATGCTCTTCTCTTGAAATCTTCAAAAAGTTACTTAAGTGTCATTTCCTGCGATAACTATACTACGATTCTCGCGGTGTATGTCAAAATTTTTCTCTGACATATCAGTTCTTAGGTTTCATCCATGTTGTTTTCATCCATCCTTGTTCTCGCGTTTCTTTCTTACCATGTTCGTGTTTGCTTGATTGAATTGAATTGTCTAATAATGTATTAATCTGTCGACGTTGTTTGATAATAGCGTTCATTTGCTGTGTATAGATATCACCACGTTGTATTATTTACCAAGGGTCCCACTACAGTTCTTTCACTTTGGGACCCTTGTCTGTATATTATTGATGTTGTAACAACTTTTTTGGTACTAATAAAATCTGAATCTGAATTACTAGACACAGTAAAGGTACTAGGTATGACTTTCAACAGAAATGTAATATCAGCAAAAACCTGGACAGAAGCGATAAGCTAATCTGAAAAAGTCCTTACAGAAGCAGCTAAATATCACCTCTCAGTTAAGGGACACGTAGAAATAATAAATACCAAAGTTTGTGCCTACGCATTTTATGCAACAAAAATAGCCACAATGCCAAAACAAACAGCAGCAAAATTAACCAGCATCACCTCTAGTTTTTTATAGAACCAAAAACGGCCACCAATACAAAAACATATCCTCCAACTACCAGCAGACAGAGGAGAACTAAGTCTACCGAACATACCCATAATTGCACGCATAATAAGCAATGGCAATACAGACATTAGCAGATAACTTCACGTACCCCGGAAGAAACTTAATGATATTTTGGCTAAACACTTATAAAAACACATAATGGACCCATAGCCGAAGAAACCCTTTCCTTTTACAGAGCACTGACCGGAACCAAAAAAAAAACAATAATTCAAGAAACACCAACACTAGATCTCAGGAAAACTTCTGTAAAAGCTTTCAGCGAAGAATTCGCGATCCGCAACCTATCAGACGAAGAAAGGGCGAAAAAAATAAATGGGCATACTTAACCAGAATGAGCATGCCCGCCGAAGTTAAAGAATTCTAATTGCGCAGACAACGGGAAATTCTACCTACAAGAGAAAGACTGGCCGCCCGGTGAATAGTCCCAAATGAACAATGCCCAAATTGTGAGGACACCGAAACAGTTGACCACGCCATTTTCAAATGTCATGCAGCCAAGCCACTTGGAAGCTCGCAAAGAAGATACTGCAGATAGACATACCAAAAAAAAAACAAGATCAGGAACGCGAATACACGACCTAATAAGAGCAATACTAATTATGTCTTTATGGAACAGAAGAAGCCTTGCCGAAGCATCACAAAGACCAAAGAGGGCCACATTCCCACCCCTGAGGTAAAGAAGACTTCTAGTGTACACGTTTATGAATGCACGAAGTGAACAAACAGGTCAGTTTTGTGGAAAAAAAATGGCACACACGGTTCATCACATAGAGAAACGGTAAACTTGAGCTAAATATTGTTGCCTTCTAATGAAAAAAAAGATACTATGAAACAACCTTTCCAATCTGGTTCCCACATGTGATCAAATGTTTTACTGTTGAATAACGAAGTGTGTAAAAGAAATTGTTTTGTTTGTATCCTTTCTTGTGCCTCAGTGAACCAAATTTGTGTATACCACACCGAGTTGTGCATCTGGTACCCCTGTGAAATGTAGAAAGTATTTTACGATAATAAACTTCCCCTTTTGTAGCGCATGCAGCTGGCTTTACCGGCCCTTACTGCCTTTGATTCATAGTAGAAGCTAGTCGACGAGACCCCAACCAGCAAGCCCGACCTCGAAATCTGGATCCGGACCCGGCTGTGCCTAGACCCCCTTTGCACTGCCCTCGGGATCGGCCCACCTGGTAGGTCTCGCGGGGCTGCTGGCGGACTACCTGGTTTTGATCAGGGATCCTGCAGAGTGCTACCTGCTGGGTTGCACTACACTCCAGGGGTCTTCCCCGGTGGCTCTTGCTGAGCGGTTGATGAACCTGGCGCTGCCTGGGTCTTCATTGCCGCCTCCTGCAACTGCAGGGGCCCTACAAGCCTGCCGAAGAGTCAGTGTCATTCACTGATTCTTGGCTCAATCAGAGTGCAGCAGGGCCCAGCGCCAGCTGCCCAGAACTAGTACTACCAGAACCTACAAGAATCCCGGAGCCAACGCAGCCAGTGGCAACGCGGCGACGTCCTCATCCACACGGAGAACTTGAGTGAGACACCCTTAAGGGAAAACTATTTCCTATTCAATGCACCTGATGGAGATATTTCTATTGATGATTTGATTGATGTTGTGGAAGCCATAGCTGGGGATGACTGTGTGCTGGCACAGCAACATTTGGGGGTTCTAAGTTTTTAGTATGTGCTAGGAACTCAACTCAAGCAACCAGGCAACTCAAGCAGGTCGCAGAAGGCTTCCGCGTGAATTATGTTAATGTGCCAGTAGAAGCTGTCGGCCCACCTGTCGCATGTGTTAACGTATACCGGTTTCCTGTATACTTGTCTGTCGACACCATGTCCATTGCTCTGCGACCTTATGGTAATGTTAAAAGTACATAATTTGCAAAGGTAGCAAATCTAAGCAACAAGTTGAATGGTGTGCGGGTCGTCCGCATCGAGATGACTAGGCCTATACCCAATTTTCTTACCACTCAAGGAAATCGGGTTATGTGTGAATGCCGTGGCATGCGTCGTGTGTGACGTTGCGTTTGCTCTCTATATGTGGTGATTGTAAAGGAGAAAGATACGCTTAATTCTGCAGCCCTTCAGGGAGCACGGCGCAGAACGCGCGTTTCTCTGCGCCATACGTTGGCTCCTTGTCAAAGCGCGCGACCTTACTCGCACATACAGTATACGGCGCGTGGCGACGATTTCATCGCCATTGGACGTCATACGGAACCTCACGGCGACGGCAACGACGACGGCAGAAATACGCTTGGAGGGTCCATATAATTGCCATCGCAATAAAACCAAGAAAACATTCGCTGTCACCTGAGAATGCTGATTCTGCAAGTGACATGAAAGTCACAGATGCGCGGCCGGGAGCAAGTGGGGGAAGCCCTTTGCTTTAAACCTAGGTAACCAATGATAAAATTACAGCAGCGGCGTACAATAAATGTGGCTGTAGACGGTTTACAATTCAATTTAATTGACCATTCAAATGCAATTAGAAAGACTTCACTGTATTTCATTTAATGTTAGGGGTTTCCGAAATGCATGGAAACAAAAGCGATTAATTCGTTTCGCCCGAGAAAAGGAAAGCGATATTATCTTTGTACTAGAAACAAACTTGCGCACGCCACAAGAAGCGGCTACATTTAAAGAAACCAAAGGGGTAGAAAGCTTCTTTTCACTGACGAGCAATAGATCATGCGGTACAGGAGTAATTTGTGTTTCACACCGATACCGCGAAGGGACGTTTTGCACCTACGACACCGACGGCAGAATAACATGTGTGGGTATATTTTTAGTTGGCCGGAAAGTCCGATTTATTAATGTGTATGCCCCTGTAACAAGGAGATTAATTAACGAGTTTTTTTTTAACTCTCTGGAATTATATGCTTACAAAACAACCTTGCGTGGTGGTTGGAGACTTCAACTGCGTCCTGGACACTAATAGAGATGTTCGCGGACCAGGGCAGGGGAGATCAAACTACCACACCAGTGAATTGAGAAAACTGCTAACATTCCAAAATATGTCAGATGCATGGTTTATTTATTTATTTATTAATTTATTTATTTATTGATACCTCAAATGCCCCTGGTATGGGGTATTACATGAGGGGTGGGTTACATTAGTACGAGTTCTTCGATGAATGACTTGAAGTGGCACGGGTCGGAGTGGTGCGCAGTGGTTATGGTTACATGGAAACACTTTCGAATAGTATTCGAAAGTGTTCAATACACGCGTTCATGCGGACAAACAGAACGCAGGCTCGACAGAGCTTATTTGTCGCCTTGTCTCCTAACGGAGCTGGATGAAATCAAAACTATGAATGGCCCAGAAGGATCCCAGTGACCATAAACCGGTTAGCTTTACACTAAAGGGACAAGAAGGACCAGCTCACACCCCAAGAAAGTGGCGTATGGATGCGTCAATATTACACGACCAGACAGAATGCGAAGACATCAGGATGAAACTAAATAAGAGCGTGCAGAATAATAACAATAATGAAAACTGGGATGAACTAAAAGAAGAATGGAAAGCAATTCTGATAGAAGCTGGGGAAAACAGGAAAAGAAACACTAAGAACCTGAACGAAATATTACGAAGAATACGCATAATAGAAAGAGGAGGAGAGCAGACTTACTACATGCAAGAATACCTTAAGTGTCTACGCGCTAAGTATATATAATCAAAACATGAGAGAAATCAGACAAAACAAAAACCTACAAACAGAATCACAGAACTTTGATCCAACAAACTCCAGCCAAGCAGCCCGCGCACTGAACCAAGACAGCGAAGGGAAAAAAAGAATAGAAACAATACGGACAGACAAAAGCGAAATAACCAAAGATGAAGAATCCATAAAGGAAGTATCCCTGGAGCACTTTCAGAAAGTGTTACAAGGAAACAATCCCATCCAAGAAGGCAACACAACCAGACTGCTTGAAAACCTCCCATAAGTGCAACAAGAAGATCAAGATCAACTGTTTGCCCCTGCCACAGAGGAGGAAGTATTAAAGACAATCCAGAAAACGACGCAAAAAACAGCACCCGGACCAGACGGCATCTTAAAAGGGTTCTATGTTACCTTTTTTGACATAGTCGGGCCAAGATTAGTAAAAACGATAAACAACCTTATCACTCAAAAGAAGAAACCCCCTTCATTCGCAAACGGAAGAATCATTTTACTGGACAAACCAAACATTGACTTATTGGATGTGAATGAATGGGTGGAGACCAATGATGATGATATGTGATGTTTTGTGGCGCAAGGGCCAGGTCTGGCCAAAGAGCGCCATGCAAATGATTATGAATATTTAATTGAACAGTGAAGTGGAAAGGATAGAACACGGCTGTATATGGGCCTAAAAGCAGAGTCGCTGTACAGTGCGTAAAACATAAATGTATTAAAATTATGGCAATGGCTTTAAAGTGTCCTGTGAGACGTAAAACAGGCTTTGAGAGGATGATTTTCTAAAATTTGTAAGTGCCAGTGGCACTGCTGCCTCATCAAGAACCTTGTGTGCAAGGCTTTGGAGGCACGTGCCATACAAATGGTAGTATCGCAGCTGTAGCCTATGTTGAGAGGTCATGCTACGAATTTATCGGGCGTAGAACTTGTAGTGAATCAACATCATGTAAATAGCTTAAAAGTGATTTACTGTTGAAAATGAGTCCACATGAAGGAACATTGCTGGATGAAGAGGAACGTTCTCTTTGTAAGCTAGAGGAAAGTGCTTTTTTCTTTCAGCTTCTGATTCGCGGCACTCTATCAGGACATGTAGGACGGTCAGCGTCTCTCCACATTTAGTGCAGATGGGAGGTTCAGCACCAGACAGCAAGTAAGAGTGGGTCCCGTAGGTATGGCCTATCCTAAGTCGACAAAGAATTACTTCACTTCGCCGTATTTTTGTTGTTGGTCGCCAATTACCCAACTGAGGTTTAATTAAATGCAGCTTATTCGACGTTTCAGTGTCCCACATTTGCTGCTAGTATGACCTCATTTTTCTGCGGAGAAAAGGCTTCAAGTCTGTCACAGGTACAGATATGAAAGTGTTGCTAGCTTTCGCTGTAAGAGATGTGGCCATCTGGTCTGCCAGCATGTTCCCTTCGATGCCTCTGTGGCCTGGCACCCAGCAGATTACAATAAGCTGGTTAGATAAGTACGCAGTGCACAGAAGTGAGTAAAGCTCGTTGAGTACAGGGTTAATGTGTTTGCGGAGTGACATTAAGGACTTTACTACACTCAAGGAGTCAATGAATGTGATGGCATTGGGTAGATTGGTTTTCCTGATGCATTTAACAGCCGACAGTACTGCGTAAGCTTCCGCGGAAAAAATGCTTGTTTCCGGGTGCAAGACGTTAGATTCTGAGAAAGACGGACCAACGGCTGCATAAGACACACCAGCATGGGACTTCGATGCGTCAGTATAAAATTCTGGGCATGAGTACTTTAGCTGCAGTTCGAGGAAGTGCATTCGGATGTGTGCCTCTGGAGCATGCTTTGTAACATGAACAAACGATGTATCACATTTAATGAGCTGCCACTGCCACGGTGGTAAGAGCTTTGCCGGGGCTTTTAGACGAGGTTCTAAAAGTGGGACACCCATTTCATCACTGAGCTTCCTCACACGCAGTGAGAAGGGCTCCTTTGCTGTGGGTCGGTTACGGAACAGTGTGGTGCAAGTCATATCATTTATGGTAGCGTAACACGGATGTTCAGGGTTTGCGTGTACCTTCAGAAAATATGCAAAGCTAGAGTATCACCTCTGCAAGGTAAGTGACCACTCGTTTGATTCTGCGTATAGGCTTTGTATAGGACTTGTCCTGAAAGCACCTGTGGCCAGGCGGATACCTAAATGATGAATCGGATCTAGCATCTTCAACGCGCACGGTGCGGCAGAGTGGTACACAACGGCACCATAATCTAAACGTGTACGTACAAGACTATTGTACAGGTCCAATAGGCACTTCCTGTCGCTACCCCATGTGGTGTGGGACAGAAGCTTAAGGAGGTTCATTGTTTTCATGCATTTCGTCCTGAGGTATTTGATGTGGGGTATAAACGTTAGTTTTGAATCCAAGATGATTCCTAAGAATTTATGTTCACTGCTGACAGTGAGTTCATCTCCATTAATAAAAATACTAGGGGTTGGCGTTGCGCCTTTCTTCTTGGAGAAAAGCATGCAAGTACTTTTCTGCGTGTTCACTTTAAACCCATTTTCATTCGCCCATCTACCTACCTTGTTTAAGCCAAGCTGGACCTGGCGTTCGCAGATAGCAAGATTGCAGGATTTAAAACCTATCTGCACATCGTCGACGTATACAGAGTAAAACATGGTGCGTGGAATGACTGTGTGAAGTGAATTCATTTTTACGACAAAGAGCGTGCAACTAAGCACGCCTCCCTGTGGCACACCCGTCTCTTGGGTGAATGTTCTAGACAAACTGTTGCCCACTCTTACACGAAACGTGCGGTCAGAGAGATAGCTTTCGATTGTGTTCAACATGTTGCCACGGACACCCATTGAAGAAAGGTCCCGAAGGATACCAAAACGCCATGTCGTATCGTATGCTTTCTCTAGGTCAAGAAATACTGAAAGAAGGAATTGTTTATGTATAAAGGCATCCCTGATGTTGGCCTCGATGCGAACGAGGTAGTCTGTTGTCGATCTACCTTCTCGGAAACCACACTGGAAGGGGTCTAGAATTTTGTGATTTTCCAGGAAAAGATTAGGCGTCGGTTTATCATTTTTTCTAAGAGCTTGCACAGACAGCTTGTTAGAGCTATTGGTCTGTAACTGCTGGCTAGAGAGGGATCCTTGCCTTGTTTAAGTATGGGGATAACAATAGCTTCTTTCCAAGCAGATGGAATGTATCCAGCTGCCCGTATAGCATTGAAGAGGGATAGAAGTGTATTTAGTGTTTCTGAGTGTAAGTGTTTGATCATTTCATAGATGATGCGATCACTACCTGGCGTCGAGTTGTTGCAACAATTCAAAGATGCGTGAAGTTCAGCTAAACTGAATGGGCTATTGTACGCTTCATTTCTTCCACATTTGCGTTCAAGGTGTTGCCGCTCTGTGTGTTCTTTGAATAGCAGGAAAGTGCGTGTGTAGTTTGATGCACTCGAGATTTGTTCAAAGTGCTCACCTAGAAAGTCTGCCTGATTTTCCAGGCTGTCTCCTTGGGTATTTACTAGGGATAGAGGGTGAGAGTGTCGGCCTTTTAGTTTATTTACTCGGTTCCAGACCTTTCTCTCATCAGTTAGTTAGTTAATTCAGGTTTAATGGCGCAAAAGCGACAAAGGCCATGCTGCGCCAGACACAAGGTAATAAGAAATGAAATGTTAGTGTAGCGAGAATTGCGTTACCTTATATTCTATGTAATATACCGGCTTCAACTAAAAACTTGAACAAGTCAGTGAATGGCACTAGCGGATCATCTCCCAATAGTGAGGCGGGGTGTAAAGGTATGTATTCTGCAGAATTTTCCGTCTGCGTGTTTCTATATGTGGACATGTCATAACAATGTGTATTACTGTGAGAGGTTCATGACACTTATCGCAGGTTGGCGGATCTTCTTTTCTAAGTAAGAAGTTGTGTGTCAGATGTGTGTGCCCTATTCGAAGTCGACATAGGATCACCTCGTAGAACCGTTGCTGGTGACTGCACGATTTCCACTCGCCAAGCAGGGGTTTGGTTATGTGTAACTTGTTATTAATGCAGGAGTCCCATTCTTGTTGCCATTTTGATGTCAGGGCTTTGCGAATTGCTCGTATGCTGTCTTTTTATGGAAGTTTTGTGTGTGTTAGGTCTTTGTGCGCTGCCATGGCCGCGCATCTATCTGCTGATTCGTTCCCTGGTATCCCAACATGGCTAGGGACCCAGCAGAATCGCATGGTTCGTCCATATTTATTATTAAGCACCATGTTTAAGATATCGCCAAGCAGCGGTTCACAGTCGGATTTTAAATTTAAAGCTCCTGAGTGCACTCAACGAATCGGTGTAAATGACAGCACTCTTCTGTTTGCCGGTGATAACTTTGTTTACTGCCGTCCATATAGCCATAACTTCGGCGGTAAAGACTGAAGCAGAATTATGTATTCGGATGCTATTTTCCCAATTTTCCGTTACGGTTCCCACACCCACGTATTCTTGTGTTTTAGAACCATCTGTGTAAAATTCTGTGTGATCTTTATATTTTGTTGAATAGTGCGGAACTCTTGCATTATGTGTTCGTGTGGGGTGTCCTTTTTCTTTAAGTGGGTTAGTGTCCAATCACATAGTTGTGTGCAATCGCACCATGGGGCCAGTCTTTGCGGCCTTTCAGCAACCTGCAGGACCTCATGAGGAATGTTATAAATCTGACAGTATTCCTCGTGTCGTAAGACAAGTGGCCGTATCATGTTCGGTTTGTTTGTGTAGTGAAACCGAGAGTTGCATTCTGTTACGATTTTGTAGCATATATGTTGTGGTGTTGACCGAATTCTCAGTACATAGGAGAGGGTTAGTAGTGCTCTGCGATGCTGTAGGGAAGGCTCGTTGCAGTCAACGTATAGACTTAGGACAGGCGATGTTCAGTAGGCACCGCTCGCCAATCGTAGGCCAAGATTGTGAATTGGATCAAGTCGTTTAATGTAGGATTGCCTGGCTGCACCATAAACTACACTACCGTAGTCGAGAATGCTACGCACAAGGGACCGGTAAATACGTAGTAGGCATATTCGGTCAGATCTCCAGTTCTTGTGCGATAACACTTTGAGAATATTTAATGCTTTATTTGCCTTAATTTTTGTTGTGTTAATGTGGGCTAGGAAGTTCAGTTTTGTGTCAAATGTTACGCCTAAGAATTTGTACTCTCGTTTGACCGGTAGTGTTGCACCATCCAGTGTCAGAACTGGATCGCAATGTAAGCCACGCTTCTGGGAAAACAGCACTGTAACGGTTTTGTGGGTTGAAAAGCGGAAACCATTTTTGTCGGCCCACTGTGTGAGATTATTTATTGTTATTTGTAGCTGTCTTTCGCAGGTGGATAGGTTTGAGGCGCGGCAAGCCACTTGCAAATCATCGACATATATTGAATGCATGACAGACGATGATGATGATATGTGGTGTTTTATGGCGCAAGGGCCAATAATGGCCAAAGAGCGCCAAGCGGTGGTGTTGTGTGTTCGATGATACAAATGATTACAAAGGGAAACGTGGCTGACTGAAGATATAACACGGCTGTATAGGGGCCTAAAACCAGTAGTAACATGTAAACATAATAAATTGATGACAATGGTTCGTGAGGTGTGCTGTGAACTAAAAAGGTATACTCGGACGGAGTAAAATACTAAAATGTATAAATACCAGTAGCACTACTGCCTCACCGAGGCCCTTAAGCCTGGAGGCAGGTGCTCTACAAGGCGCTACTATCGCAGCAGGGGCCTAGGGCGAGAGGCGATGCTACGATACTTGTGGGCCAATAATTTGTAATGCGCCAACATCCTGTAAAAAGTTAAAAAATGATTTTCTGTGAAAAAACGGGTCTGCACCAAGGAACATTCTCGGATGAAAAGGAATATGCTGTCAGGTAGGCTAGAGGGAAGTGTTTTTTCCTTTCAGGTTCCACTTTCCGACACTCCAGCAAGACGTGGAGGACGGTTAGTGTCTCGCCACACTTACAGCAGGTAGGAGGTTCGCTGCCGGTCAACAGATAAGAGTGTGTGCCATAGGTATGGCCTATCCTAAGGCGGCAAAAAATCACTTCAGTTCGCCGTATTTTTGTCATTAGTGGGAAATTTCCTAAGCGCGGCTTGATTAAATGAAGTTTATTGGAAGTCTTAGTGTCCCACATCTGTTGCCAGTGTCTTCTAAGTTGTTTTCGTAAAAATGGCTTCAGGTCTGTGGCTGGGATACCTATAGATGAGTTGCCAGCTTTCGTTGCACTGGATGTGGCAGTTCCATCTGCAAGCATGTTGCCTTCAATTCCTCTGTGCCCAGGCACCCAACATATTATGATGTGCTGATTAGATGTATATACTTTGCACAGGAGGGAATATACCTCAGTGAGTACAGGATTTTTGTGACTCTTGGACAGACGATGGAATGATTTTGTTAACAGAGTTCATTTTGACTATGAAGAGAGTCGTGCTGAGAATGCAACCTTGTGGGACGCCATTTTCTTGTGTAAATGTGCGTGAAAGTGTTGTGCCGAGGCGTACCTGAAATGTTCTATTTGACATGAAATCGTATAGGCAGTTTAACATTCTGCCACGAATGCCCAAATCAGCCAGGTCTCTCAAAATTCCATTTCGCCATGTGGTATCGTACGCTTTTTCTAAGAAAACCGCGAGACAGTGTTGTTTGTGTAGAAACGCATCACGTATTTCATGTTCTAGTCGGACGAGATGATCAGTGGTGGAGCAGCCCTTTTTGTATCCGCACTGGTGCGTGTCTATTAGGTGTCTTGATTCGAGGATGAATGTGAGTCTCGCGTTTATAATGCTCTCATATGATTTGGCTAGACAACTTGTTAGTGCAATGGGTCTGTAGCTGCTTGGGGATGATGCAGTTTTACCAGATTTTAGAAAAGGCACTACTACTGCATTTTTCCAGTCTGTAGGCATTACCCCAGATTGCCATATTTTGTTGAAAAATTGAAGGAGTGCCTCTACCGATGCTTGAGATAAGTGCGCCAGCATTGTGTAGTGGACCCGGTCAAGACCTGTTGCTGTTTTTTTACCGGCCGAAAGAACTCTGTTTAATTCCTGCATTGTAAGAGTCATTATATAGTTCCATTGAAGCACCGGTAGTGGGAAGTCTGTTTCTCAGCGGACTCTTTGTATTTTAAAAATGTGTTTGAGTAATTTGCTGAGCTTGAGATGTTATAAAAGTGTTCGCCTAATAAGTTGGCCTGGTCTTCTAGTGTTGTTTGTGTGCCTGGACTTGTAAGTAGTGGTATTGTGTATGATGTGTACTTTCCTTTAAATTTTCTAACCTGGTCCCACATTTGTTTAGATGTGACCGAACTATTAATTGAGGATACATATTTTTGCAATGACGATTTCTCCGCCTGGCGCCGAACAAATCTTGCTTTGGCTTTGGCCTGTTTAATGCTTAGGAGGTTGTTGTAGGTTGGATACCTTCGTAGGATTCCCCAGGCCTTATTTTGTTGTTTTTTAGCTTCGGTACACTCGTCTGTCCACCACGGATTTAGTTTTTTTCGCAAAATTCCGGATGACTGAGGTATCGCTGTTTCTGCGGCTGAGATTATAACTTCAACGAACTTTTTATTGAGTTCGTGAACACTCAGTTCGGGTGCGAAGACTGTTTCCAGTTTCGCATGCTTCATAAAAACTGGCCAGTCAGCGAGCTGCAGTTTCCACCGGCGTGGCTTAATGCCTAAGGTTGGTGGTGATGGTAAGAGTTTTATGATTGCGGGCAGGTGATCACTACCATATGACGTGTCGAGGGCTTCCCATTTAAGATCGCTAAAAAGAGACGGTGAGCAAAAAGCTAAATCTAAACAACTAAATGTACGTGAAGTCGGTGAAAAATATGTTGATGCACCTGAGTTTAAAAGGCAGATATCATTTGACAAAATAAAATCTTCAATGAGCTGGCCTCTTGGGTCAGTTTTGTCACTGCCCCAAAGAGTACCATGAGCAATGAAATCTCCTACTAAAACAAAAGGCTCCGGCAACTGGTCTGTTAAGTTTTCTAGATCCTTAATATTAAAATGGCTATGGGGTGGAAGGTACAGCGAACAAATGGTGATGGTTTTGTGAGATAGAACGGTGACCGCTACAGCTTCGAAAGACGTATTTAATTGGACATTTTGGGTAGGAGTGCCGCCTTGCACGATTATGGCGACTCCTCCTGACAGACGGCTGGAGTGTTCGCGGTCCTTACGTACGACCGTAAAACCTTTCAGAAAATGTGTATTTTTGGGGCCTAAGTTCGTTTCTTGAAGGCAGAATGCAACTGGCGATAGCTTATTTATGATCTCTTTTATGTCACCTAGATTATGGATCAGGCCTCTACAATTCCAATGGATGATGAAAGCCATCGTAAAACGAATAAAACTGTTCACTTATGTGTGTGTGAGCTAAAAAGTGATAGGTGACAAGTACTAAAAAGATCACTATAATCAAAAGGGTGGTAGCCGTTCAGGTTACCTGTCCCTTATTCGGCGCGGTTATAGGAAGTTTGTCCTTCTTGGTGTGCTCCTGGGAGCGCGGATCTTTTGGCGTCGATGGCGCCGGAATTTTCTGGTCGACCTCCATCGCCCTCTCCGAGGCGCTGGATGATCGAGAGCCAGGCGCCGAAACGCGCGTCTCGGGCCTTGGGGTTCGGTTCAACTTTGGGCCCTGCGACACAGCGGTCTGCCGGCCCGTATTCGATGATGATGGAGCAGCACTGGCTGCTACCACCAAGGGGGCGGATGGAGTCTCTGCAGGAGTACCGCGCACGGACCCTGTAGACTCCTGAAACCGGTGTGGTGCTGCCCCCTGCCGCGCCACACTGGCATTGCTAAGTTGAGGTAAGTGCCCTAGCCTTTTCCTCGCTTCATAGAATGAGATTTTTTCTTTTACAGTGATTGCGATGATTTCTTTTTCTTTTTTCCAGCAAGGGCAGCTCCGTGAGTAAGCTGGGTGGTCTCCTTTGCAATTGACACAAAGTGCTGGAGCATTGCAATTGTCAGAAGGATGGTCGTTGGCACTACACTTGGCGCATGTTTCTTTGCCTCTGCATGATTGTGAGGCATGCCCGAACCTCTGGCACTTGAAGCACCGCCTCGGATTCGGTATGTACGGTCGCACGTTGATTTTCAAGTATCCTGCCTCGAGTGAACTGGGCACACTACTGGTTCCAAATGTGAGTATCACATGTTTGGTGGGGATTTGTTGGTTGTTGCGTCGGAGTGTTATTCTTTGTACTTTGATTACGTTTTGATCTTGAAATCCTTCAAGGAGTTATTCGTCGCTAAGGTTCAGGAAGTCTTCTTCTGATATTACTCCCCTGCTTGTGTTCAGTGAGCGATGTGGAGAGACTGTCACGTTCATGTCACCGATACTAGTGAGTTCAGTGAGTTTCTCAACTTGTTTTTTATTGATCAGCTCGAGGAGAAGGTCTCCGCTGGCCATCTTTGATGCTTTGTAGTTAGGACCAATCGTGTTTGCTGGGCATTTAGACACTAGAAATGGTGACAGTTTTCTTACGGTTGTGTTGCCTTCGCTGTGAAGGACGTGGTACTTTGGGTAGGTTTCTTGGTTTTCTTTCAAAAAGAACTGGAAAGGTGCTTCGGTGCGCCCCCTTTTTAGGGGGCGATCTTTGAGGCCCCGGGGGGAAAGCGTTTGCCATGTAAGCTTTGAGCAGTTCGGCGGCGATGGTGGCCACCCACCACCGAGCCCAACAAGGGGACACTACTAGGTTGGAAAGATACCTGCAGACGCCAGCCATGCATCGCCGCTATAACCTAATATAATATACCCAAGGTTGGATAACTACACAAGGTTAACCCTCGCTGCCTGGAAGATCGGAAGTAAAAGGAAGTGAAAAGAAGACAGGATAGATTGAAAGTGAGAGAAAAAGACGAAGATTGAAGAAGAGGAGGATAGGAAAAGGCAACTACCGATTCCCCCCGGGTGGGTCAGTCCGGGGGTGCCGTCTACGTGAAGCCGAGGCCAAAGAGGTGTGTTGCCTCCGCCAGGGGGCCATAAAGGTCCAAACACTCGGCTTCGGCTCAACCTCCAGGATCCCCTTTTCCCCGGACACGGCTAAGCCGCGCACGGTTAGACGCGGGAGGGTCCAACCCTCGTGTGCTCGGGTACGTGGTGGCGCAGCTCACCAAACGCCTGCTTGCGCAGACGCCCCTGCGCAAGCAGGCGTCTCATCAGTGTACGAATTAATTCTGGATATATACTTCTCCCAACTATCTCTCTTAGCTCGTCGACGTGTTTTTCTTCCCTGCGACTTTGCTTGTTTAAAATTAATGAGATTTTCGGCTGTTGGGCAGTCACGTAGCAGCCCCCAAGCTTTGTTTTGTTTTTTCCTTGCCTTTTGACATTCGGCATTCCACCACGGAATGAGGCGTTTACTAGACAGTCCATTTGTTTGTTGGGTGCATTTTGTGGCAGCGTTTATTATAAAACTTGTTAAGTAAGCCACATAATTGTCGATATTGATACCAGAAATGTCCGTCTAAACGTGTAAGTTTTTTGAATAGTTCCCAGTTGGCAGAGTCAACCTTCCATCGAGAAGGATATTGGGCGCATTCATCCTGTGTTGTATAATTTGGAACTATCGGAAAGTGGTCACTTCCATAAGGATTCTTAATAACGCGCCATTCGAGGTACGGCAGGAGAGTACTGGATACTATGCTTAAGTCAATTGAGGAGTAGGTGTTGTGTGCAACGCTATAGTACGTCGGCTCCTTATTGAGCAAGCATGCACCAGATGAATAGAGGAAGTTTTCTATTAAGCGCCCTAGTCCATCGCAGCGGGAGTCTCCCCATAGAGTGTTATGCGCATTTAGGTCTCCGGCAACAATGTATGGCTCAGGAAGTTCATCTATGTAATTTTGAAATTCGGTTTTGTGAAGTTGATAGTTAGGAGGAATGTATACAGAGCTGATTGTAATTAGCTTGTTAAACAACACCGCTTGCACAGCAACTGCCTCTAGGGGCGTACGAAGTTTTAGCTCTCGACATGCAACACCTCTATCGACTATAATAGCCGTACCGCCGGATGACACTACTGCATCATCACGATATTTACGAAAAATAGAATATTGTGGAAGAAAATTTGTTTGCGTATGTTTGAGGTGTGTTTCCTGAACACACACCACCCTGGAACTGTATTTGCGAATGAGTTCTTTAACGTCATCAAGATTGTGAACTAGACCCCTGACGTTCCATTGAATTATTTGCGTCCCCATATTGGAAAGAGATTTGTGCTGTGTGCTCAGGTGTGCAATACGTTAGATTACAGAGCCCTTCTCAGGCCCTGTAATGCGCAGTTTCTCTTTTTTGGAGCGGTCGAGAGACCCCCGCCGCTCCATGGGCGCTGGGTGCGCCGCTTGGCTGGACGTTGTGTCCATCGCCTCTCCTGAGGCGCTGGGCATCCGCTCTTGCGAGCGGTGTGTTCGCCTTGAGGGTCTCGCCTCAAGAGATGGGACCCTGGAGGCCACCAGCCCAGAGGCCGATGGCCCCTTCTTGTGAGTTGGCGGAGCAGCGTTAGCAGCAGCCGCCGAGGGGGCGGATGGCGTCGCTGGCGGCTCACTGCGTGTGGGCCGGACAGCTGCCGGAGGCCGTTGTGGCGCTGCCCCCTGACGCACCACTTCGGCAAAAGTGTTCTTGGGCAGGGATAATACCCGCCTTCGTGCCTCCTTGAATGAGATGTTTTCTTTTACTTTGATTGCGACAATTTCTTTTTCTTTTTTCCATGATGGGCACGACCGCGAGTACGCGGCATGGTCCCCGTCACAGTTCACACAGTGGAGGGTGTTTTCACATGATTCAGCGAGGTGTTCATTGGCACTACATTTCGCACATGTTTGTCGACCTCGGCAGTTCTGCGAACTGTGGCCGAATCGCTGGCACTTAAAACATCGCAAAGGGTTCGGAACATATGGTCTTACCCGGAGTTTCACGTACCCTGCCTCAATAGTTTCAGGAAGCACACTTGAACCAAATGTAAGTATTAGATGCTTTGTTTTCATCTCTTTTCCATCGCGCCGTAGCATGATTCTCTTCACATTGATTACGTTTTGCTCGCTCCAGCCTTCTCATAGTTCAGTTTCTTCCAGATGCATCAGGTCGTCATCGGAGACCACACCACGGGTGGTGTTCATCGTGCGGTGCGGGGTAATTGTCACTGGGATGTCCCCAAATGAGGCTAGGTTATGGAGCTTGTCATGTTGGTTCTTATCGCGGAGTTCCAATAGGAGATCGCCGCTAGCCATCTTTGATGCTTTGTAGCCTGCGCCAAATGTTTCCGTTAGACATTTTGAAACTAGGAAAGGTGAGATCATTCTCACCGTCTTTTCGGGTTTTTCACAGTGGATTACGTGGAATCGAGGGAAATTTTCACTTTGCCGGCCAAAAAATTTGAATACGTCTTCGGTGCGCCAACGCTTAAGGGGGCGATCGGGTAACGCGGGGAAAGAAAAAGCCATGAAAAATAATGATCTTTCCGCAGGAACGCCAGCCACCCACCATGGAGCCCAACGAGGGGACGCTGTAGGACCCGTAGACACAAGCCCCACAAACGCCAGCTGTACGTTCCCGCTATAAACAAATACGTATAACCAAGGGTGGTTATGACACACAAGGTTAACCCTTGCTGCCAGGAATGTTGGAAGTAAATGGAAGAGAGAAGAAGACAGGAGAGATTGAAAGTGAGAGGAAAAGACGAAGATTGGAGAGAGAGACAGGAAAAGGCAACTACCGACTTCCCCCGGGTGGGTCAGTCCGGGGGTGCCGTCTACGTGAAGCCAAGGCCAAAGAAAGGGGTGTGTTGCCTCCACCGAGGGGCCTTAAAGGTCCAAACACTCAGCGTTGGCTCCAGCTCCAAGAGGAGGTCACCGCTGGCCAACTTAGTTGCTTTGTAGCCTGGGCCTATAGCTTGTCATACATTTGGAAACGAGGAACGGTGAGATAATCCTCACAGTCTTCTCTGGTCTTTCACTGTGTACTACATGGTGGCGCGGGAAATTCTCTATTTGGTGGCCAAAAAATTTGAAAACATCTTCGGTGCGCCCCCGTTTCTGGGGGCGATCAGGGAGTTTGGGGAAAGCACGATCCATAGGTGTATCTAAATTTCGGCAGAAACGCCAGCCGCCCACCATGGAGCCCAACAAGGGGACGCCGCAGGACATACAGGAAGCAAGTCATGCAGACGCCAACTGTACGTTGCCGCTATAAGCAAATATGTACAGCCAAGGTTGGTTGCACCACACAAGGTTAACCCTCGCTGCCTGGAAAGTCGGAAGTAAATAGAAGAGAGGAGAAGACAGGAAAGATTGAAAGAAAGAGGGAAAGACGCAGATTGGAGAGGGGGACAGGAACAGGCAACTACCGATTTCCCCCGGGTGGGTCAGTCCGGGGGTGCCGTCTACGTGAAGCCGAGGCCAAAGGGGTGTGTTGCCTCTGCCGGGGGGCCATAAAGGTCCGAACACCCGGCATCGGCTCAAAGCCCAGGATCCCCCTTTCCCCAGACACGGCTCAGCCGCGCACGGCTACACGCGGGAGGGTCCAACCCTGTTGTGCTCGGGTACGTGGTGGCGCAACTCACCAAACGCCTGCTTGCGCAGACGCCCCTGCGGGGCACTTGTCACTAATGTGCAGTGAATTTATCGCGGTGTATCAATTATGCAGAAACAGCCAAAGCTTTATTATCTATGCTGTACTCATGTTAGCAATTTTAGCAACTTGGCAAAACAGCAAGAGCCTCGTTTGAATTGCTTTGGAAGGGCAATAACTTTATAATTATTACTATTTTCTACTTTTAAGAAACGACGACAGGAATCTGCTTTATCCGCCTCGCACGCAAAAAAATTCAAAGTTGAAAATGCGAAGCACTGCTTTTTTACTCACCGGCGCACAAGCCCAGGGGCTGGCTGCAAGGTTAATCCGCTTTCGTGGGTAGTCTTCAAGCAGATTGTGCTCGGTTCCAGCGCTGAATTTTCGCGCAACACGTCATTATGCGGCCAGACGCGGCAGATGACAAACGACGGAAGCCGTGCATGCAGCCGTTATGCTAGTGAAACGCCGCAGCTGATAAAGTTTACCGTCTCTAAACAAGTAAACACCAGCCTTATTATTAAGTTAGTAAGCGAATGTGTCCAAGTTTATACAGCCGATAAAAATACTATTCTTACTCCGTATAGCTCGCTACTAATTTGCTATCGCAATTGATGCTTCGCAACGCGCAGAACTCTTATCGACGGCGTTTTGCTCGTGTTCAAACCGAACACGCGCGGCGTTGGTGTCGTGTTTATGAAAAACGTACCAACCTTTGCCGTACACCCATGGTGGTTGGTGTAGCGTATAGCGACCATAAGGCCAAGGAGCCTGTGGTCGCTAAATAAATGAAAGCCACCGGATCATACATATTTCTTATTCTGTATGGTTCAAATAACCAATTACACCATCACATCTTAATAGTCAAAATCTCCACCCCAGTTTAAGGGCTGACAGTTTTTTTGTGCGCGCTCCTGCATGCGATAAGCTTGCCGGTTCGCTGTGGGCTGCGGTAAGATACACGCTTATCTGCAGTACACGAGCGCGCTTGTTTATCTTCTCTTTTTTTTGCCGCTCTGTTTTCTTTTTCTCTCAGCTCCTGCTGCGCAGTTAGGCCAACGCGAACAAGCCAGCCCCACCTTCGAGCCCTCCAGACGTCAGGCCACGTAGCCGGATACCTGTCGTTCCACGCCCGCAAGCCCACCACAACAGGGACTTCGCCCACGCACAGCCTGGATCGTAGCCGATGCGCCACGATACGGAATTAATAGTATTTTTTCCTCTCCCCAGCAGATTCAAGTGTACTGCAGAAGGCTGCTCAACCAGCTACCCACTGGCAGTCTGGACATCCAGACGGCAGTCTCTTCAGCGATACCTCGGGCAGCAACATGTCAGGATCATAACAACTATAGTCGGGTACAACTTAAGAAGACAGGAGGCCCCGCCCAGATGACCGAAGCGCAGCAGTTGATTTCCACCGTGACTAAAGAAATAGTCCCGCTGCCATGTTCTCCGTCGGCGGGGACACCGCCCGTCCGGCTCATGACGCAAGTCTTTAGTGCGCGCCCATTGGTGGAGGCTCGTATGCATCCGCCTTTGAGGGGGCAAATGCCGCTGCCTTCTAAAGTTGTATCCGACTATACACATTTCTGCACTCTTTGAAGGAAAATCCTGGGATACCGGCCGACATCGCACGGATGGCTCACTGGCGGCCAGCACGAAGTTAGCACGCGGACCCAGCACCAGCACAAGTGCACTGAATGCCCGTGTTCCTTTGTTTCCAGGAAGGGACTCGACAACCACCTGCAGGCACACAGGAGACGAGCGGCCGCGCAGCAAGCCTCGTCCGCAAATCAACCGGCCTCGCCAACGAGTTGCGACGACTCCAACGTTGATTCTCCCATTTCAAGCACGACCACGTCACCGGCGTCCTCGAAGGTGCCCACTCCTGCCTCAACGCCAGGTACGTCGAGACGAGGGAGCCCCCTGACTTTGACCTCTACACCGAATTTGACGGAATCAGCGTACCCGCAGGAGCGTCTGCGTGAGCAGGCGTTTGGTGTGTTGCGACACGACGTGCCCGAGAACATGAGGGTTGGACCCTACCGCGTGCAGCAGTGCGCGGCTTAGCCGTGTTCGGGGAAAAGGTGATCCTGGCATGGCCGAGTGGTTTTGGAGAGCCGCGCCAGAACGGACGCCGGGCTCTTGTCTGTTGTCTCAAGTAGGCTCCTGCAGCAACAGCGGGTGTGCGGCGACAATCCACCGATGCGAAAGCGTGTGTGTGTGTTAGGGATATTTTGCTCAACCACACTGATGACTGAAGCGAGACACGTCGATGGGGGTGAAAACACTCCCGTGGCCGTGTAGCCGTGAAAGACTGCACAGCCGCTCGTGGCCAACCCCTGGCCTTGTGGCTTCTTTGCAATTTTCGTGGAGGAATGTGAACGTGCACACGAATCACACGGGTTGGTAGGTAAAACCGGCTTCGAGTGCTCGCAAAAAGACGTGGTATACAGGGTGTTTCAGCAAACACTTTCAAAATTTATTTAAGGTTCCCTATGGCAGATAGCCCAATTCTATTTAATGAACTGGTCTACTCGAAGAGGCGGACATTACTTGCACAAAAAATTACAATGCATAATCGACTAATCAACAAAAATACTAAAATTGAGTTTTTAACTAACTACCTAATGGCCCATATTGCAATTTACAAATTGTAACCGTGGAGATTCAAGATACTGATTCCCGAACTTTGCGGAGAAATGCACATGGCGTTCCAGTTAATTTTGTGCTTCAATGCATAAAGCGACGTTTTGCTAAGAAACTAAGATTTCCAACGGTTTGGATTGGAAGCTAACGCAACCAAATCCTGTACCTTGACGATTGCACCCAGCTGGAAATTCAATAAAGCCAAGATCGTCTGCGGCTATGCACCGCGCCATAACTGTAGCACATGCTCTAACCCGACTACTCCATAAGATCTACGTGCGGCGCCTTATGGCCAAGGTCAAGTTGGACCTGCGCCAGCGTCCTTTTATCCCGGCAGATGAATGTGCGGAGAGGCCACCTCTGCTTTGCCAGCACCTGTTGTGCAGACTGTGGCGGTTATGTGCGGACCGTCCGACGGGAACAACAGTGAGTCAGTCCGGAAAAGTGCGGGGGCTCGGCCGAAAGACCGGCGGCCTCTGCCGCCTGGCTCTGTTGTCAGACTGAGAGTGAGGAGGAACCCGCGTTCTACGGTGGTTCCTCCTCTATTGCTGTTGATGATGTTGATCATCTATTCTGATGAGCCCTTAGTTCTGCACCGCGGACACGCGCGCGACCGCATGGTCACATTCAGAGAAATCCTCCTCCACTACTGCAGAGAGCGATTACGCTACCCACCAGCACACCAAACACTGAATAAATCACAATCCACCACTTGGCGACTACTTCAGACGCGAACTTTCCCAAACCCCGTGCTATACCACCGAATTTACCCCGATGCATACTCCCCACTCTGCAAAGCCTGCGAGGCCCGCGCTGACCTCGATCACATCATCTGGGCATGCCCGAAAGCTACACCCACCAACACTCACCGCACTAACACTACACACATCATAACTACGGCCGAGCAGTGGGAGACTGCAGCTCAGCTTGGACCCAGAAGAGCAGCTCTGGGCCGTCCGGATGGCCGAAGACGCCGCCAGAAAACAAGGGCTGCCTCTATTGCTCCAAGTGATGGTGCACTTTTCCAAGGTTCTCAGAGGTCTATGGACGAAGAGTCCGATATTGTTGTACACATCCGGGTTCCTGCCACCTCAAATCCCGACCACCCCGAATCCTATAGTGCTTCAGTTAGTTGTCTAGCACAAATGCCGAGACCGTGGCAGAGGCTGCAGCACCAGCATTGGTTTAAGTCAGCAGAGCCGGCATGCACATAAGGAGGCTTACAATGCAGACATTGACATTGAACGTACAAAGCCACGATGGACACGGGAGGAAGAGTATCTAACGGCGATTGATGAGATACAGCTGAAGGGCCAGATGATGTATAACATTAATCAGCGGCTCGCACAGAAGTTTACGTCTCGCACGTTTGACAGCATCAAATCCCACCGACGGGACCCCGACTACCGGAGACTCGTGGATGACCTTGCAGCAAGGCAAGCGAGGAGTACTGGCATGGTGCGTGATTCACCTTCTGATGTTATGCAACTAGATGAGCAGCAACCACCGGAGCAACAAGAGTTGGAACCCCGTGCTGGAGCCACTGAAGAGCTCCGAGAACTGACGGCAAGACCGCCCCCTCGCTGATATCAGGCCTTTCGCCTGTGGGAGGTCACGAAACATTACTTGGACGGCGATAATATACAGGTTCAGCTCAACTCGTACTTGCGGGAAGTCTTCTCCGAGGCTAAGCCGGCTGCGAGAGCGTCTCGGGGCCAACGAGTGGAGAGCCGGTGTGAGAAGAAGAATCGGCTTTATGCCATGACGCAGGATCTATACGAGAAAAACAGGTCACAATGTATATGCCAGATCCTGGATGAGACGGGAGAATCTAACGTGGTGGATCCCCAGGCCTTCCTAGAGTAATGGACAGATATCATGGAAGCTCATACATCGGGAAGTGCAGTTCCTGTTCCAGTAATACCCAGAATGCAGAGCATTGACCCCCGCTACCTGAATACTGCTCAGGACATAAAAGGGGCCGTGCCACCAAGACACTCTGCTTCTTGCCAAGACGGCTTCTCGAGGAATTGCCTTGCGAATTTCGCAAAGTCCCCTTGCGAATTCTTCGAGTGCTGTTAAACCACTTATGCTACAAAAACGCTTGCCCATAGTACTCTGCAATGCCCAGTCAATTTTTATCCCCGAGGTGCCTGCGGCTTCGTCTGCGGCTATGCACCGCCCCATAACTCTAGCACATGTTCTAACTCGACTACTCCATAAGGTCTACGTGCGGCGCCTTATGGCCAAGGTCAAGTTAGACCTGCGGCAGCGTGCTTTTATCCTGGCAGATGGATGTGCGGAGAACCAGCTGCTCCTTCGAACCATCATTCATGAGGCCAAGCACAAGTTCGTACCGCTTGCAATGGCTTCTGTTGACGTGGCAAAGGCATTCGATAAAGTGGTGCATCCGGCCATCACCTATGGCCTGAGGAGGAAGGGCGTATCAGATGAATTTTTCACTTATATTGGGGATTTTTACTCACGAACCACAACAGGCTTGACCTTTGGAAGCCATACCAGGCTTCTGCACCCGACCAGAGGGGTCCGACAAGGTGACCCGTTATCCCCCCTACTCTTCAATCTCATTTTGGACGAGTTCTTTGAAAGTCAGCCTTCGGAAGTATCCTTCACGTGTGATGGATTTTCTACCGCAGCATGGCGTTTGTGGATGATGTCATCATCACAGCCGGTACGAAGGCCGGTCTGCACTAAAATCCCTTCACCAATATTTGCAACGGTTTGGGTTAGAAGCTAACGCAACCAAATCCCGCACCGTGACGATTATGCCCAGCGGGAAATTCAATAAAGCCAAGATCGTCACTGACCATTGATACACAATAGGAGATGAGCCCCTCGAGGTCACGACACTCCAGATCTCCTGGAAATACCTGGTGTGATGATGTGGATAGTGGTGTGCGGTGGTGAGAAGACCTGCTTGGAATGATGATTGTGTTGTGGCTACAAGAGGATTGGTGATGGTGGTAATGGAAGATGACGACACGTGCCACGAACGAAGAAGCGACACGAGAGCACGCAGAGCCTGAGAGCGAGCGGCAGCCTCGAACGTAAGCTCGCAAAACGCCAGCTCCAGGCTCGGGCACCGGCGACTGGGTATCCTGCTACCGTGCGGACCTGGTCCTAGATCCGGCTCGTGGCTCTACTCTCCTCTGCACCAGCGGCCTGCTGTGATAGGCAACCTGGTGCAGTGCTTCCTGCTGGCGACCGGGGCGCCTGAGCTACCTGTCCGCCGACCGAACCTGCCGTTCTAGCAGCCGAGGCGTTGCAGATCAGGCATTACTGCCCAGTTACAGCAGTGGCCTGGTGCTCTACCGGCCTGCTGTTTTCTCCTGCTTCCACGTCGCGACAAGGTGCGGCGCGACAGCAGCGACGTAGCCACAACAGCGCTCCACTGTCACAACCACCGTCACGGGCACCGCAACGACGATGCAAACGGGGGAGTTCGGCACGCGTTTTGTATGGAAGGACAACTTCCGAACTACGTACATGTGTATGCAAATCGTCTGTATCGTGTTAGCGTGTCGAAGATGAGCACCACTACCGGACATCACAAGGAACCAGAATCCCGGACCTGGTGATCGATGTACAGGTTGTTGGCACTCGAGTCTCTTTAGAGGTGCATGAGCATAAGCGCACGAAGTACCACATTCCCGATTTGCTAGAGACGATCAACCCTGCGTCAGCACCCGTTGTCTGCTCCATTACATTATCCTATAGAGGCACATCTACACGCGCATCCGCCAAGATCTTTCCTGATCTCGGCCTTGATCGGGAAGATTCTAAGATTATGTCAGTGCGTCATTGTATGCATCAGAGGGCAACTTCAGTAAAAACTGGCTAGCCGTAGGCTAGGGGTCGCTCTGCAAGCGTCCAAGTCTCAAGTGCGGTTTTCCAGTGGTACAGGCTTCGATCACTGGACCGGGTTTGTATGCCCATAATCATAGTGATACGTTTTTTTGGACCTTGGTTCCACGTGGCTAAAGTCAGCAGCGTTGGAGTTTAGCTCAGCTAGTTCTTGGCGAGGTTGTTTGGAGTTAGGAAAAAATTGCCAAATGCCTCGTCATCTAATTAGTGACGTGCATGAATGCATTAACGAGATTCCCACTGTATTCCACATAACCTCCATCTATAATCCTATAAATACAGTTATTCATTTATAAACAAAAAAGAGAAAAATGAATTATAGAAACTATTACTCTATGATAAAAGTTAAAACAAGAAAATCATAATCAATAATATAAATTAAAGCATTCCACATCTGCCACTCGATCTAATAAACAAAATACCTAACACCTGAGAGCTATATCATACTAACCGGGTGGGGGGTACTAATAAAACTTGTTCTATTCTTCAGATTTTGCCCATTTTAACTAAAGCTAAGCCGAAGCAAGAAGACTTCACAAAGAACTCAAACAAGAAGCCGAGGAAGAATATCAAGTGAAGAACTCACCACAAGAGAAGATTAATACTCACCATTTATGTTAACAGCAAGAACTCATTTGTATATATGCTAATAAATCCCGCAATGCAGGTCCGTTCCCTGGCCGTGGTTTCGCTGGTAGTCCAACCCTTTCCCTTAACCTCAACTTTCCCTCCCCCATCCCCTCTCCCATCCCATCCCCCCAAATGTTTATTTGGCAATGCCCTGTTCATTTATTTTCAATTGGCAATGCCTGCTATATTCTTATGGTGCGGGCAGAGGCTCTTATTTTATTAATTTATGCCTCACTATAACAAATGTCCCTCAAGACAACTATCATCATCGGCGTCTCCACCCGGCCGGCTGCTTGGTGAGTGGGCTCCTCCAACTTTTATGTTTTAGAAATATTTCCCAATTTCTTTCGACTCTGAATTTTGCACTCCCCCTGCATAAGAACATTCCGATCACGGCACAAAAAAAAATCATCGTCATAACCTTTTTAGATGAAAAGTTATTAAAGATTTAACTTGCACCTCATTCCCAACCCTATGTAAACACAAGTATATACAAATCGAAATCCGAATGAATCTCCAGAACTAAACCTCATCCAGCAATCAAATTTGGTCATTTTATTCTCCCGACCTAAAACTACCTTGTGCAGTAATTATTTTCTTTTAGTTTTGCAGAATAAATTAGTTATCAAAGTTTGAAGTTATCCCTAGGCGAGTCCTCATTCCCAGCCCAATGTAAACACAAGTATATACCAATCGAAATCTGAACGAATCTCCAGAACTAAGGGTCATCCAGTAATCAAACTTGGTCATTTTATTCTCCGGACTTTAAATTATCTTGTGCAATAGTTATTTTTCATTGATTTAGCAGAATAAAATAGTTATCAACGTTTGAAGTTAACCCTAGGCGTGATCAGGCTTCGCTTCATGGGTGCCGCCATTTTGTGTGCAATACCTATGTAAGAGTACAGACAACTCTTTCTTGAAACCGAAACTCAGTTATTTTGCCCGCTAGATTTGGCGGACAACGAAAATTCGTTGTTTTGGTCAGAAATTCAGCCATTTCAAGTGCCTAGCCTTATAACAACACCGTTTTAAAACATATAGATCAATTTATATCAATTGTGTGCTTCTTTTGAGAGGTACTTATGTAATTAGAAAAATGGCAGCAAGTAACTGGAGTGATTTCAGTGATGTGAACGAGAATTTCGGCAGTGAAGTTGAAGCAAAAAAAGAGGAAAAGAAGCAACCTCACGGTGATTCGGGAGATCCAGCCAACAAGGAAAAGCCAGCTTCTCAGGGGCAATTGCCTGAAAGGGATGACACATTGAATATTGGCATTGAAAGAATCATGCAAGAAGATGTCAAATTTTTAGAGGCAATGTTGGAAACTCAAGAGGCAGCTCCCCAATCATCTGAGGGCTTGAAAAAGATGTTGCAAGCACATCAAAAAATGAAAGAAATGGCACTCAGAGCCATGGAAAAAATTGTGTACCTACAAGGTATGTTGGACGAGACGAGGGCTCATCCTCCGCAAGGTAAAGCTTTTGCAGATGTCGTAAGGCAAGATAGCTTAAACAACAAAGCAGAAACAGAAGAGAATGTCAGGAGAGAGCCACGGCCGGCACTCTTAATAACATGTGAAGCCGATGAGGGTACTAGTTACCCTGTAATAAAACGAACATTGGAAAAACACTTCAAACCAGAAACACTTGGCCTCAATGATGTCAACACAAAACCCATAAGGGGGGTATTGCAGTCACCTCCAATTCGAAGGAAGGGCTTGAAAAACTGCAAGAGAATATCAAAACAAACAAAGACTTCAGGCACCTAAAGCTGAAAATCTCGGAAGGAAAAGAACCCGAGCTAGAAATTGTTGGGATTGAGCCCTCTGTCTCGGATCATGAGCTGGTAAATCAGAACACCTCAGCGGAGATGCTGAACAAATCAAAGTAATTTGGTCTACACAAAAGAAAGGCATGAAAGTCGTCACTATCCGTATTTCAAACAGAGCCATGGCAAAAGAACTTCTGATGAAAGAGAAAGTCCTTCTGGGTTGGAGCCGTTGCTCCATATACCCAAATATCTTTCTACAGAGATGCTCATGGTGTGCAAAATTTGGTCACACACAAAATCAGTGTACGGCCAAATCGCCAAGATGCACAGAGTGTGGAGAAGCACACCAACATAGTAAGTGCATAGCGCAAGTGAAAGAGTGCCCAGCATGCAAAATGGCAAGTGAGGAAATGAGAGATCATTCCATGTGGAGTTTTGAATGCCCACAATATAAAAGGAGGTATAGCCAGATTAAATGGGAAATGGGTTTGGGCAACTAACAAGCCCAATTCCACGCATTCTGTTTATTTACTTATTTCTTTATTTGTATCTTTTCGTCTTTGTATCGGTGTTTAAGTCACCATCCAAGCATGGCAAGCTACCTGCACTTAATTCAAGTTAACCTCGGTAAATCCTTCAAAGCAACACAAACATTGACGAACAACCTCCTAGAATTAAAACAAGACATTACGCTAGTGCAAGAACCATACGCACTGAAAAATAAGGTAATTGGTTTCTCCCTAAAAGATAAAATAATTGCTTATGACGAAAATCCAAAAACTGCTATAATAATTCATAATAAGGACATTGAAATATTCCCTGTAATGGTGGCTCAAAAACTTATTATTGTGAAAATAAAGTGGGATACAAAACAGGTAACCATAATAAATTGCTACATACCTCCGAAAGAAACAATTGAAACAATAATAAGGCAAATAGAAACTTACATTGTCTCAAATGTTACAGAACACATAATATTGGCGGGTGACTTTAACTCTAAAAATAAAATTTGGGGAGGGGACATAACTGATGATAGAGGTAGTGGAGTACTGGAATTTGTAACTAGGAATAATTTAAACATACTTAATAATAACAGCATTCCCACCTTTGAAACAAGTAACGGCAGAAGTTGGATTGATTTGACAATAGTATCCCGTTCAGTCTTCTTAAACATAGATCAATGGGAGGTATTAGAAACCCCAAGCAACTCAGATCACAGATATATACAAATAAAAGCATTCAGCAAACCAGCAAATAGGGAGAAAAGACTAACCAAAATGGGAGAGTATAAGTTAATGCAGGAAATAAAGGAAGCTAACTGGTTTGAAACCATTATACAAGAGGAGATAAAGGAGACAGAACAATTAGACTATATCATAAACAAGTTTTACAGTCGAATAGATAAACTCAAAGAAAAGTATTCTAAAGTAGTAAAACCCAGTAATGCTGAAAACCATGGTGGACAGCAGAACTAGAAATTGAACGAAAGAAAGTAAGGGCACACAGACGCAGATTTCAAAAAAGCAAGAGATCAGCAACGAGAAGTTTACAAGAAACAGTATTACGAGGCATTTGCAGTATACCAAAAGAATATTAATGAAAGTAAAGATAAATCTTGGAAACAATACTGTGCAGAGATTCGAAATAAGAACCCTTTCAACTTAGCATATAAAATAGCGGGGAAAAACTTAAGAAACCCGTAAGTCTAGTTCCTGTTAAAAAAGCTAATGGAGAGTTAACCGCGTCATTAGAAGAAACGGTTGAAGAAATAATTAAATCATTATACCATATACATGAAAGGCAAAACTTAATGCAGGACGAAAATGATAATGGAGTAATAGATGAAATAACAAATGAGCTATCAACCACTAAGGATGTGACAGGAAGTAAGGATGATATACCATTTAGTGAAAATGAAATAGACAATATCATTAAACACCTCAAAAAAAGAACAGCACCAGGACCCGATAAGATTACAACAACTTTTTTGCAAGCAATATATGACATGCATAAAAACTTTTTCCATCATATCCTCAACTCAGCACTAAAATTGAAATATTTCCCAATGGCGTGGAGGAAGGCTAGAGTCATTTTAATACCTAAGCAAAGTAATAATAAAGAAGATGCTGCAAGTTTTTTCAGACCAATTGCAATAAACTCAATTTTTGGTAAAATATATGAAAAATTACTATATCACCGAATTTATCACTTTCTTCATATAAACAAATTAATACCCAAAAATCAATATGGCTTTACACATGGGACCTCGGCCGTAAACGCCTTGGATAAAATCAAACGAACATTACAGAAAGCTAAGTTGGATAAATTAAAAGCAATTATTATTTCACTAGATATTAAGAATGCCTTTGGAAGTATAAAGACAACAACAATCATTAAAGAGTTGAAAAACCTAAAAATACCACATAACCTAGTGGAAATAATTACTCATTTACTTCATAGGAGAAGTATAACTTATGACCTACCGTCAAAGAGCATGAGTTTTGCTTTAGCAAATGGAACACCTCAAGGCTCACCGTTAAGCCCCATCTTTTGGAACCTAGTGATCACTAAAATTTTGAATACTTCAATGCCACCTGGTGTACAAATTCAAGCTTATGCTGACGACATAACAGTAACAGTAATAGGAAAAAGCAGAATAGAGATTGAAACTCGAGATAACCAAGCACTAGCATCGATACATTCATGGAGCATAAATAATGATTTGAAATTCTCTCCCGGAAAATGTGAATATTTAATTATCGGTAAGGAATACCAAAACAGACCACCTACATTAAAATTAGGCCCCAATCCTATAAGGAAAACCATGGACATTAAAATACTAGGTGTCACATTCGATTATAATCTTACTTTTCAAACGCATTTACAAAATATAAAAGAAAAGGTACAATTAATAACTTTAGAGTTATCAAAATTCTCTGCCAACAATTGGGGTATGTCTGCCAAACAACTAAGAGATATATATATCAGAGGAATAGAAAGAACCATAGTGTACGGGTCACCGATTTGGTATATAAATAACAGCCACCTTCAAAGAAAACTTAGAAGTATACAAAGGCTGCCATTAATCAAAATATGCAAAGGATATAGGACAATACCAAACACAGCACTGAATGTAATAACAAAAATACCTCCATTACATCTAACAATAGAAAAAGAAAATGAGATATTTAGGATTAAAAATCACCAGAAGATCTTCACCTGGAATGATCAACAATTTGATGGCAATACAATGGCTCCAATCTCAGATATATGGGCTATCCACCCAGGTCAAAGAAAATCATTTAAATATAGTACAAAAGAAGCAAACGCAGATTATAATATCTACACTGATGGCTCCGAGCGGGAAGGCAGATGTGGGGCGAGCTATGTAATCATGGATAAGAAAGGTCAAATAATCGATTCAAAAATATATAAATTACCAACATAGTCAAGTAACTTTGAGGCCGAGTAGCAGGCGTAACAAAAGCCATTGAAAAAATCTCAACTATGGATAATACTAAATTTTACCAGATACTAACAGACAGCCTATCCGTCCTCAAGGGTCTCCAGAACCCACATAATAAAAATTTTTTATATCCAAAATAAAGAAGCTAAGCATATTAAGAGAATTTAAAATATCATTTACCTACGTTCCGGCACATAAAGGAATATTTGGCAATGAAACGGCTGATGAACTCGCTAAGAAAGCAGCATCAACTGGTGAATATGTAGAATTACCAATTACGCTAAAATTCATTAAAAAGAAACTAAAAGAAAAAGATTTAGACATCTGGAACTCGGACTGGAATAGAATGGGCAAAAATATGTATACTTATGAATGGGTCAAAAGTGTGAAAAAAATTCCAATTCATTTTCCTTTAGGACATTGGGGAACACAGGCTGTTTCAGCACATGGAAGATTCCCCTATTATTTAAATAGATTCTTAATAACAAATGATCTACAATGCAAATGTGGCGAGACAGCAAGCTCATTTGATCATTATCTCACATGTCCAATTGTGAAAGCAGAAAGGGAAAAACTGCAAAAGAAATACAAACAAAACATAAGCAAACATAAACAAGAAATCGCAAACGATAAACAAGAAATGGAAATAATTGAGGAAATTGTCAGTAAAATAAATCAAATTATACTACTCTAACTTACTCATCATTTGAAAACCCAAATTCACAACAAAATGAAATGACCTGCTTGTTTAGAGGGGCAGAAATGGAAGCGTGGGCAAGATTCTAAATTCAGAAAGTAAAACAAAGGAATGAATACTTGACATTCCCATGCCCGATGGAGTGAATACAGCGTGATGTATACTCTTATACCGTCTGAGCCAGCAACTTTGTCACATCACAAATAATTCTATCAACATTCATGCAACAAACACAACCCCCCTGGACTTACCGGGGGAGGTTTTATCCTCAATGCATGAATGAGAAACCTTGTTTGGTGGAAACACCACGAAATGAACATCCTCTCAACATCCCATTTGAGGTAACGGCTTAGTGGCAATGTCACAGAAAAGACCGTAAAAACCTCATGGGAGACCAAGAACCCCCTGGACATACCTGGGGAGTCCAAATGGTCAAAAACACATCACTCTGCTTGGGAGTGCTACTCGGTGGCAACACTGAGAAGGCACCAAACTCAAGGAACTGGCCCAATGGATGCCCCACGGGACCCAGGTGGGCAGAAAAGCGCCCCAAACCTCTACCAAACATTAGAGGATAAAAGGGAGTGCACAATCACAAGCAACCCAGCAGAGAAACGAGAGGGAAAAAAATAATCACCCACAGTGATGATTCCCGTTTTCCCTACGACGCTTCGCGGCTAATAAGCACAGCGAAAATGGGACATATTACACCCCGACGGTTTGGGTGCCATTTAGGAAACAAAGTATGCTAAACAACCTGACGGTAAAAAAAATAATAATAATAATACACCTGCTGTAACATCACCCATTGTGGTCACTTATCAGTAGAAGTGCATTGTAAAGGTATAAATAGACGTAAGAACAAGAGATGAAATGTACGTCATGAGTGAGGAATAAACCACGCATCCACGACGCCCCTCACACAGGCATGTCAAAAAAAATTATTACTTAAACATCCACGCAAAAAGACTCTCAAACCAAATTGTTTGTGTTTGCTGTTATGCAGTAGTAGGCAAACCATTGAACATGAAACCCAGACTGTCACAAAAAAAAGAGAGGAAAAAGAGAAAAAAAAACGAAAAAAAAACAAAACAAAAGGAAAAAAACAAATAACAAAAAAAACAGAAAACAAAAACAAAAAAAGCAAAATGAAAAGAAAAGCAAAGAATGAAGAAAAGAAAAAAAAGAAAAAGGAGACAAAAGTAAGAAAAAGAAAAAAAAGGGAAAAGAAAGGAAAAACGATAATAAAAAAAATACCTGTAATTGAAGTCACATGTGCTGCACTGTTCAACCTTCGGTATATGTCTTGTAGACAGTACTTCATCTCATTTGATGGTGATCAAATGAGCTCGTATTCACTAAATTTACTAGTAAATAGGATTCGTACAGTTCCTGATGTCACAACATCTATACAAAAATTGAAACATTAGAAAAGCGAAATTATATAAATTACAATAAACATTGCAACTAAAAACAAACAAATTTTATCCCCTCAATGAATTGAAAGAAATCATATCAATATGGAGGAAAGCATTGAGTAAGTAAAGGCACAGCCGGAATTATAACTAATGTCTAATTATAACTACCGTCTAAACAAGCAAACAAAATACACATAAACAAAATAAAAAGCTGCCCCACATCTGTAAGACTACTTAATAGTTTTAACAACTATTAGGCCCTAAAGCTTAATTGGAGAGAAGCAATACTAGCCATTTAACTGGGGCGGGAAGGGGTTCTAATTGTTTTAAAGTTCTTTATTTCAGTGCAAAAACAGAAATACATGATACAACAGTACCTCAAGGAGGGTTCAAGAAATCACTACACAAGATGAAGATTCACAGACAGGAAACAGACATGATACAACAGCACCTCAGAAGGATTCAAGATGTCATCAAGACAAGATCAGACTCATTAACAAGAAGCACAGAGGGAGGTGCGGAAGTCAGAGTAAACAAGATTCTGTTAGTCAGCAAGTAACGACTGTACAACAAATGTAAAACAAAGTAATAATAAATCCCGCTGATCAGGCCCGTTCCCTTGAGGTGGTTTCGCTGATGGTGATGGTACATTTTTTTTATTTTTCGTTTTATTTTTCCTTTTTTCCCTTTTTCTCTAAATTGCATTTGGCTAGTCCTTATTCATTTATTTTGTAATTGGCATTTGCCTGCTATATTTATATGGTGCAGGCCGAGGCTTTTATTCTTGTTTATTTACTCGCCTCACAATAAACAATGTCCCTCAAGACAATTCAGGAAATCAAAAACAAACTAAGCAATATGAAAGAAATAAACGTAACATTATATTACGTGAAAGGCCATAGTGGAGATACGGGAAACACGTTGGCTGATGATTTCGCAAAAGAAGCAACGAAGACAGGAGAACCCATTTCTATACCGATTACAAAAAGGTTTATGAAAAGAAACGGTACTCTGGTATTAAAGGAGGAATGGAACAAACTATGGAATGAAGAAGGAACAGTTATACGTATAATTGGATCAAGAATGTGAATCATATCCCCAAACACTTCCCAACGAACTTTTACACATCTCCGGCACTAACCGGGCATGGAACATTTCCTTTTACTTTTCACGATTCAATATACATCAGAAGCAAAATGCCAATGCGGGAAAATCATTGAAAATTTTGACCATTACCTGGGAGATTGCCCAATTGTAACTTAACAACGAAATGAACTTATCAAAAATTAGGAGAGAACTTACAAACAGAAAACCGGAAATCATTAAGTCTAAGGAAACAATCACAATTCTTGAAGAAATAGTAAAGAAAATTAACGATAACATCATACAGTGTTAAAACAAATAAATATAACTAAAATGGTAAAACAAAACGAAACATCTTCGAACATGCTCAACATGGTTCTGAGAAGGAAATGGTGCACTAAAAGCAATTTTAGTGAGGATTCCTCATGCACTATTTCTCATCAAACCAGCAATATCCTCACAACAAAACAATAAACAACAGATATACATGCAAAATCAAAAGGGCTACAAATCGCAAAAGAAAAAAAATTCAGCTCATCAGCTTAAAAAAAAGAGCACCGATCAAACACATACCACAAGAACAGAAGGACCTGACAAGACAACACAAACAGGAACCAACAGAATGGAAGACCTTTGAGCAGAAATGCAAAGAACAGCTCAGAAGAATTGAAGAATCCCTCAAGACAGAGGAAAAAAAGAAAATATTTTATCTATTCTGTATTTGTTCAATAAATGCCCGCTGTTTGCTGGGCCTGTCCCCTTGGCGGTGGATGCGGATAGTAGCTTTCACTTTCTCTTTTTCACATTTTCCCACCCACATCTTTCTATACTTTAATTCTTCCTCCTCAACTACTCCTCTTTTTATCTCTCTTCTTTTTTTTACCCTAATCTCACCTATCTTCTAAACCAATCCTTTATTTTCTATCTTTTCTATTCCTATTTCTACCCTGCGATACATTAGTGGTGCAGGTGGGGGTATACTTCACCCCTTCTCACATTCTGTCCCTCAGACAATCATCATCGTCTACTCGAGGCCGTGCGGTCAGCCGTTGCCTGGGAGCGGGTTTTTTCATCTTTTCTACAAGAAAAAGAGTATGAGTACGGCTTTGCCCTTCACACTCCTCTTATCGTAAACATCCCAGGAACCTCGGGACACAAAAATCGCCGCGAAAAACGGCCTAGGAGTTGAGAAATTCGAGTTTTTCGAAGCCATTCGTGCTGCTTTGGCGGCCATCTTTGTTTATATCCGCTCCACCCGAAATCAGGCAAATTCAAGCTATTTTGCCCCGAAACGTGGACGCAACTTGTTCCGAGGTATCCTGGAATAACAAGGAAACTCGATGAGCAAGAACACCGCAGAGAAGAGTGAAATTCATCGAAAACGAAGTTTGTTTACATGCCGTAGTCCGACAGCAAGGGTGCCGCCATCTTGTAAGGGCACTAATACTGCCTAAGAAGTTTAAACGTCGTCAAGACCCGTTACCAGTGA
>NC_051162.1:15414670-15451738 GCF_013339745.2 Dermacentor silvarum
TTGGAACAGTCCGGGAACGTCAGCTTTCTTTTGCGATCGCCTGGGATCCCTACGTTCGCAATCACGCCGTTCCCGGCATTCCAAATACTTTTGACAAATTTTTAGCGCCTGAAGATCCCCGCGTCGTTATCTTTGGCACCGGTGCGGGTTGCGATTGCTTCCCGTTGAGGACGGGATCGTACGTGGTTGCGATTCGCGTCACGGCGCCATCCTTGGATTTCGTTTTGATTGTGGCGTACGCACCACCTCACGCCGCCATCGAGCCGATACTTGACCTGATAAGCGACTGCATCGGCCGGTGTGACGGTGCGATGGTCGTCGTGGCGGGTGACCTGAATGCCAAGCATTCTAGCAGGGGTGGCGGAATTACGGATGCGCTGGTAATGCAGCTGGCGTGCCAATGCGACCTGCACGTCCTAAACGATCCGACCTCTGACCCCACCTTCGAAACGGCGTATGCAGAGAGTTGGATCGACGTCACCCTGGCATCTTCCGCGATGATATCGCGCGGTCACGAATGGGCCGTGCTTGAAGACCTCACGCTTTCCGACCACCGGTTGATCGCGTTCTCATTTCCATTCGAGCTTCCCCCGCTTCGCAAACAATTTACGTTTCAGGGGAAGGCCGACCTGCTGCGTCAATTGGCTGGCGAGCCGTGGTTCGACGCGGTGACTCGCGCTCAATTGCGCTCGGGTACCGCGTTGGACGCGGTGCTTCAGAAATTCTCTTTAATATACACTCGAGCCCACGCGCGGCACCTGCGCAACACTAAACGCGCTCCGCATCGCGCGAACGCCTGGTGGACGCCGGAGCTCGGTTGCGAGCGCGGCCGCGTTCGAGCGATGCGTCGCAAGTACCAACGCGCTCGCGACCCTGACATGCGCGCGCAGCTTCGCGACGTGTTTGCCGCGGCGCGGGCCCAGTACAGGGCCCACATCAGTGACGCGCAGGAGTGCGCCTTAAAGCGCTACTGCACGGAGTGCTCCAAGAAATCCATCTTTGGCGCCCCATTTAAGGCGGCGTTTGGGAAGGCACGGCCGCCCGTTGTGCTGCCCGCGCTGCGAGCTCCCGACGGCCGTTTGACGTCGGACACGCTTGGCTCCGCGTCGCTTCTGCTCCGTACGCAGGTGTCGCTGGATGACGTGTCCACCGACACTGCAGAGCACGTTGCCATCAGGGCGGTTGCGGCGGCCCCAGCCGTCGCGTTTATCGACGACCGGCCATTTACAACGGAGCAAGTAGAACGTGCACTCATCAATCTCGGCAAATCTGGTTCGGCACCAGGCCTTGACGGCATCACTCTTCCTATTATTAAATCGCTAATCGCTTCACACCCCGCTTTCTTCATTTTCATCTTTAATTCTGCGTTGATGCTTGGCCATTTTCCCTGTGCGTACATGTGCGCACACTGTTTGCTGTGCTATTGCCTTGCCTGGTCTTTTGGGTCACGTCAAGCTACGTATGTAGCTTTTAGCCCAAAATGACCGCCCAGAATGTCAACTGGAGAATAAATTGATTTGATTTGAATTTCATTTTCTTCACCTCCTTCGTCCTCTTGTCAAAACTAACGCCTGTAGGTTCTCCGCGATCGCAGCATACACCTTCACATTGCGCTTCGCACGGCGTAGGTCCGGCAAGTGTTCCTCTCAGAGGCGTATGACTGTCCTCGTTTCTGCGTCAGACCACGTTGTCTTCGAGGCACTGCTTGAGTCCATTGCACGTGCCAGGGATGATAGACTAGCCTACACTGCTTACACATGTGCAACGAAGTAAACATCGCGGCGTACGCGGCCATGTGCTCTGGCAGGTCCCCAGCGGCCGTGGCCGTCAACAGGCTGAGAGCGAGAATAGTAAACTAGTAATTTTGGTTGTAAAGTAATTTTAATACGTATTAGTATTCCTAATAATAAAAACAATAGTTTAAAGAAGAGTACTGACTCGGCTTTTGATATTAGTTTATTTCTGAGCACCTGCTGCCGAGACCACACACTTCGGCGGAGCGAAGTGAGTTGGCGAGCGCACTCGCCAGTGAGTGCGCTTTGCAGGAAGTGTCACTACGCGTGCCCGTGTGACAGCTTGCGAATGACACACGGGGCGAAGTGCACTCGCTCAATGTGCACTTAGGTTGTCCCGTGTGACAGGGGTATAAGTCCTACTTGACCTGTTTTCTGACTGATTTCACTGTGAGAAATTCAATTTTTTTGTTCACTAAAACCGTCCACCATGCTGGGGGCCTGTGCGGTCGGGGTGGGTTAGGTTGATTTTTTTTTTCTTCGCTAACACCTTGCGCCACGCGGAGGGCATGCGCGGTCGGCGTGGTTGCGAATGATTTTCTCCGCCACGGACGCCGGCGCCGGATTTTCTGCGACACAGGGCCCTTAATGTTATCGCGTAAAATGTCCTCTGGATGGTCCTTTCCTTTGTGGGCGACGCTGGGAACTCCCACGTTTGTAGCCACTCCGGGCTGATTTTGCACGCTGAGCGGGTTTAAAGCTTTAGACTATCCAAACACTGGTGTACATGATGACTTGCTGTGGCGTTGCTTCGCTGTGCAGGCTGATTATATTGGTTTGGTATTGGCCAAAAGCCCATGTGGGATTATGAAACATCGGCGGAAGCGTAAATGCTGGGGATGGCTGCACAAATGTCTGGAGGCTGACTTATTAGCTGTGCAAACATGCTTTGTGTGCCTTGCAAAAACGAACCAGTTATTCTTGTCATCGTTTGTTTGAAATAATCATTGCTTTCTTTCCTGAACTCCTTTTGCTGCTCGAACATAAGTTGAGCATGCTCCTTAAGCATGTCGACACTTCTACTGTGCTGTTCTTGCATGAACTCAGCAAGCTCCGTTAACTTTCCCCGTCTGGGCCGCTTTGCTGGTGACGAAGAACCGGTCGAATCATAGCTTGCTGCACATACTAAAAAAATGTGGTTGATCCCTCTTATATAGGAATCGGTATAGAACACGAAAGTTAAACGTGTCTTCACAGAAGTAGTGTAATGTTTATTGCACATTGATATATAATGTCTATTGGTGTTTTGTGGCTAAAGCGCCCTTAGGCGTTGATGCACCCACGCTGACGCCTGGTGGCACGTCTCCTCCATCACGACTACCAACGTCGATGACCATGAGCAACCGTCGTGCATATGGAAGCTGCACTACGCTGCACACGCTAGCACAACGCGAAAGACGAAGCACGTAACTGACACACTAATACAACGCGCAAGACAAAGCACGTAACTGAATCGTCACCGAGTCAAATCAGCGCGTACAGCGCGTCGTAATTGCAGCCTCCGCGATCAACTTCAGAAACATTTTCAGAGCTAATTGCGGAGGCCACGCTCCGCTGTGCTGAGTACGGTGAACGCCACCTAGTAGTGCTTCTGCGAGAACGCGTTGGTAGTGCTTCTTGATGCCAGCGTCCCTTCGAATGCTGGCATCGAGGCGTCGTAGTGCTGAGACCACCGAAGCGTTCACTGTCGGTGCGCGTTAGTGTCATAATGCAGTACTTCTCTTTTCTGCTCGTAGGCGGCGGCACCGCCCCGAGCAAGAGCGCGGGTACACGGAGGAGTGTTAGATATATAAGGCGCGTCTGTGTAGCTCTCTGCAAATGCGTTTGTGGCGCAATGGGTTAAACGCTCGGCGATCTATCGTCGCGGACCGAGAGGTCGTGGGTTCGATTTCCAAATTTTGCATGTTTGTGGAACTTTTTCTTCTGGTTTCTTTCTTTGTATTATGTTCGTGTATGTTCGTGTGACGTATTTCCGTGACGGAAATACGTCAGTGAAGTCTTGGTGGACCCCGGCATAAAACACTTTCGTGTTAAAAAGAATTGTGAATGACGTAAGTATCTGGCAGAAATTGTACAAAATTTCGCTTCTTAGTTGTACAAAGAAAATCACTTTTTTTTTCAAGTCACTCAATACGTACGAAATAAATAAAGATGGGAGAAGCGGATACGAAGTTTAACAGCTATCCTCAAGTGATGCATGTATCTATTCGAGTTGCTGGTGCATGACAGTCGTACACTGCCCTTGGGTAGTGGTACATTTGATATTCCAAACTTTCTGCTGTGTTAACATACTGATTTGCAGGCATACAGCAAAAGACTGGACTGTTCAAGTGGGGGTTCTACACGAGAAACTAGATGTAATGTAACCCAAGGACAGCTATCAAACCTGCCAATGTGTTTATCTTATAGGCATAGGTTGCATTTTAAAATAATTGAAAAATCGCCACTTACAAGTTGAACTGCCTTGAGGCGAGTGGCCACTGCTGCGTTGAGACGACTGGGTCGTGTCGTCAGGTGACTGGGCTGTGCCTTCAGGTTCAGGCTGCCAGTCATCGGCATCACTTCTTTCTGCAATGCAGCATAAAATATTGTTAGCAAGCCAGTGACAGAAGTTTTTGGCGTGCAGTAAATTTTACTACAACAAATCTTCATATACACTTTGCTAAGAAGGAAACTTCGATCAAATGTAAAAAAAACAATCGGCATAACCGAGCTCGCGAATTAAAGAAATTATAAATACATTAATATATGTCGGTAAATAAATAAAAATGTCCGATAGCACCATATGCACATAGGACATGTAGCACAGAAACGGTTTTCTGAGATAACCCTTGGTCGGATTTTATTGAAATTTGTTTCAGTTGAGAGAAAGTTAAGTTCTAGTGACTTTTTCACGCTGAATATCGATTTAGGACCTAAATGTTCTTTAAACATTTTCAAAAATTCGAAAGCTAAAAAAAGTTGAAGCACGAAATTTACAAATTAATAGCTCTGCAGCAAGAATAGATATCGCGGTTCTGTAAACGACATCCATTAGATCATTCAAAGCGGACAAATTTTGTTTGTAAATTTATGGCCTGTGTGAATTTGTTTCGTTGTGTACAAGGATTCTGCAAAAGCTGTATTTCCATATTACTAAATTTTTGAGATTCATGTGCAACATATAAATTTTATCCGCTTTAGATGCAATATTAGATGCACTTCGCAGAAGTGTGATATTTTTCATTGCTGAGTTACAGAGTTGTGAACTTAATAGTGTCGTTTACCATCGATGTGCGGCGCCTGAAACACCACTGCGGCGCCTGCTGCGACGCGCCGAGATGTTGCAGCGACCTCGCATACTAAAATATTGCTCGAAGTCTGCTGGCCGTCGTGCTGGCGCAGGTTGTGTTGTTAGAGTGCCGGAGCTCCATGCATTTCTTTCTACCATTTCGCTTCGTTCTGCCGCTGGCTTCGATAATATCATGCCGCTTACTACTCTGGCCCTCTTCAAAGCACACTGCTCGTATCTGATACTCCTGTTTAATGTGGCTCTAACCCTGGGCTACTTCCCTCAATGCTTGAGGCATGGCCGCATCATTTCCATAACGAAGCCCAACCGACCACCTCTGGACCCCAACTCTTATCGACCCATCTTCATGAACTCTGTGTTGGGTAAATCATTGGAGCGGCTTTTGCATCCCGTTTGTATATTTTTCTGCACTCAAAGAGACACTTGCACATCAACCAGTACAGATTGATGCTTCAGCGCGAGCCGCTCGTGCTTCTGCCGGTTCAGTGCCTCATTTGGCTCCGGGTATTTTTCATCAAAAAGGTCAGTTCTTTCCATTCTCGACTTCCAAATCTTGTCAGGGGTTATTTTTAAGTGTCTCAGGCATGTATTGGACAGCTAAATCGGGTCGAAAAGATTTTTTTCTATTGATATTGGTGAAACCAATATCAAATCTCGGGCCTCGTCGCTGCAGCGGCCAATGGTTAATACTCGCTGCCGCTGGTATGGCTGACAGCGGAGAGCAACCGGCAGATGCTTCTCCCGCCTCGGAACGCGCGGTAGGGACCGTCCTCCTCGCTGCCTTGAGTTCCAACACGCAAGACGAGCTTTCCGGAGCACGTTGTGCGGAAGGGGCGATGATTTTGATGTCCGCTCCCTTAGCATCAGCTACAACCGTGCTCCGATCTGCCGCCGACGCTGACCAGAGCGCGCAGCTCTTCGCCCTCATCCAGGCCGTCGACACAAACATTACGGACTACCTGTGCGTACCTGCCACCAAGATCGGCATGGCTGTCCGAACATTACTTTTCTCTAAGCTCGGAGAGGTGGCTGGCCTGTTCGCGGAGCTGCGCACGGCTGCCGCGATGGATCGCGATGCTGTGGCTGAGCTCCGCGCTCAGCTCGCGGATCTCGAACGCGAGAATGCCCGGCTGCACGGCCGTTTGACGGTCCGAGAGGCCGTCTCAGCTCCGTCATCCCTGTAGGCGTATTCTGCCGAACCTCCTGGCTCTGACGCGGTGAACCGGGTTCAGGGAGGTGCCTGGCTGACTCTTGCTAAGTCCCCGAGCGGGGCGGTCGCCCCGGTCCTGAACTCGGAGGCCCTCGCCCAAACTTCTCCACTGCCAGTACAAGAACAACTCGGTGAGCATCTCGTGTCACCTTTGCACAAACACATAGCCTTGACAGTACCGACGGCACCCACACAGACATCGGCCAAAGACGTCATGGGGCTGTTAAAGTCTAACCTGAACGCGATCACGGGGGGAATCACCGACATTCTCCTTCGAAAAACTAAGTACGGAGTCACGTATTTTCGAACCGTCTCGCATCAATGGATAATTTGAAATCGGCACTTCACAATCACGAAACGCGGTGACTCACGCAGCTCTAAAGTTTCAAGTCGCGCGAGAACGAAATTCCCGTGTCAAAATCATTGGGGTAGACCCCGACGTCCCCTTGTCTCAAGTGCTCGCGGCAATAAATTCTGCCAACCCAGGACTAGATATTCTTGCGGACGTGTGTATCGTTCGCACGTGTTTCCGGGAGCATGGTGGTAACAGGTCCAGCGTTATCCAGATGGGCCCACCATCTTTTCATAAGATCGTAAACCGTCAAAGAATTATGATCCGTAGGACAGTGGGGCGTGTGCTCGAGGACTTGTACGTCCCCTTGTGCACACATTGCGCTACTTATGGTCACTCCCGCCACTCATGTCCCGACGGAAATGACGATACGAAAGCGGTCAGTAAAAAAGTCCGCCGAATAACACGCGCACACGACTTGTCAAGTCCGCTTGGATGATGGCGCCATGCACAGTGCGGAATGTCATCGAACTGGGATCAGTTCCGATCATTCAGCGGGATATTCCGACTGTCCCATTTTCAGCGAGATGGTGTCTCGCATGCGGGCGAGGACGTACTATGGCGGGGGACGTTAAAACCGTGCCTACTTCACAATGGCAAACTAGCGCGTGCATTTGTTCCCGCCTTGGTTCGCACTGGCGCGGAGCGGCATAATCACGGCCGCTTCGCACTTTCGATGCCTCAACGGACCGCGCCATTGCCGTTCGCCTTACGGGTCCCATGCCAGCCTCTCTCTTCCGGCTTGGACATGGCTTCGCTTGTCTTCCTGTACATTTCCCCACTTTTCACTTTCTCTCTTTTTCTTCGTTTTCTCCTTTTTTTTACTCACAACCTCATTGGCATACTTCCTGTTTTACGTTACCGTTACCTGTCACGTCACTTTCTCTCGCCCCTACGTGTACTATGATATCATTTCTATTCCATCACCAACTCTAATGTGCCTTCGTTCCTTTCTCGGCTGTTCTCTTATCGTACAACGTACTTATCAGGGGGCGTGCGTTCCATGTCTACAAGTTGCAATGTGCTTCTCACACAGATATTCGACTTCGGCTGTGACTATAAAAGTTGTACAAATTAACTTCGATCATGGAACCTGCGATGCGCCTGCTCATTATGAGTAAATGCGTGAGGTGGGCTTCTCTCATGCGGCGGTATGAGATGCTCACAGAGTGCGTGGAACCCTTTCGGTGCCGCCCACGCCTTTTGCCGCCTTTCATGCACCCGACAATCCCTTGTGTGCGGTAATTACTCATCTACCGCCATTTGAAGTGTCGCATCTTTTTATGCCGACAGGTGCATGGTTGGGGTCCTCTGCGAGACAGACAGCGAATCATTTGTGTTCGTAGCGGCTTATGCGCCCTCGCATGGAGACATCAAAGACGGGCTGCATCTTGTATCCGTCTGTATTTCGAGATGTCACACGTCAAATATTGTTTTGGCTGCCGATTTCAACGCCGAAGACACTGTATGGGGACACGGCGTCAGTGATGTCCGCGGCTCCAAAGTTATCGAGCCTGCGACATGGCCTTAAATGTCACCATGGCCCCTGCTCAGCTGCTGTTGCGAGGTGATTCGTGACGTCAGGGCGTTACGTTCTCAGAGCATCGCTACATCGAGGTCGTCATCGGGCAAGATTTGTAACCGCGCATTGAAAGAACGATGCGTGTCGGGTTACACGACCTCAATGCCTCATTTGTTTAAACGGAAATTTTCAAAACTGTACAGGGTGTCGACATTCGCTCCTCCACCTCTTTTGATTTCGTACTCTCCATAATTTATCAAATTTACGATAGAGAGTACAAGAACTTGCGACCACAGAAGGTGACTCTCGAGCGCAAGAGGGTGACCTCGATGCGCCGGCGTTTCCAACGTTGTCGTGACGAGCGTTTAAATCAGTTAGCGCAACACAGGGGTAATTGGAGATCACAGGGAGAGGCCTTCGTCCTGCAGTGGACATAAATATAGGCTGATGATCAGTAATACATGAAACCCATTTTCATTTATCTTTGATTGGCTGAAATCCTGCTATGCTACTTGCAGGATCAGGATTTTCCGTCGTGTTATCCCGCAGGGGCGTCTGCGTAAGCAGGCGTTTGGTGTGTTGCGACACCACGGACCCGAGCACATGGGGGTTGGACCCTCCCGCGCTTAACCGTGCGTGGCTTAGCCGTGTCCGGGGAAAAGGGGATCCTGGAGGTTGAGCCGAAGCCGGGAGTTTGGACCTTTATGGCCCCCTGGCGGAGGCAACACACCTCTTTGGCCTCGGCTTCACGTAGACGGCACCCCCGGACTGACCCACCCGGGGGAAATCGGTAGTTGCCTTTTCCTGTCACTCTCTCCCTCCAACCTTCGTCTTTCTTACTTTCACTCTTTCCTGTCCTCTCTTTATTTTCCTTTCACTTCCGACTTCGCGGGCAGCAAGGGTTAACCTTGTGCATTATATCCTGCCTTGGGTATATGTATTTGGTTATAGTGGTGGCGTACAGTTGGCGTTTGCAGGACCTGTCCCTTACAGACTCTGCAGCGTCCCCTTGTTGGGCTCCATGGTGGGTGGCTGGCGCCACTGCCGAAACTCATCCCACATATATGGATAGCTCATTTCCTGCACTTGCTGATCGCCGCCCGAAACGGGGGCGCACCGAAGAAATATTCCAATTTTTTGGCCGACAAATTGAGAACTTTCCACGATACCACGTGGTACATAGTGAGAAAACTGACAAGTCCGTGAGAGTGATCTCACCCTTTATTGTTGCAAAGACTCTGACAGAGACCATAGGACCAGGTTACAAGGCGACGAAGTTGGCCAGCGGTGATCTCCTACTGGAACTCCGCGATAAGAAACAACATGATAAACTACAGAATCTAGTGTCGTTTGGAAATTTTCCTGTGACTGTGACCCCGCACCGCACCATGAACACCTCCCGCGGTGTTATTTCTGATGACGACATGTTGGAGCTCACTGAAGATGAACTTCTGGAAGGATTTAAGGAACAAAATGTTTTGGCTGTAAAACGAATCAAGATGAGGCGCGATGGTAAGGAGATTCAGACAAAACACATAATTCTTACTTTTGGTTCAAGTGTTCTACCCGAGACCATTGAGGCCGGATACGTCAAACTACGTGTCAGGCCATACGTGCCAAACCCGCTCCGATGCTTCAAGTGCCAAAGATTCGGCCACAGCTCGCAGAACTGCCGAGGCCGACTGACATGTGCTAAATGTAGTGCCTTGGAACACACATCTGAATCGTGTGAAAACTCTGTCCGCTGTGTGAACTGTGATGGGGAGCACGCCGCATACTCGCGGTCCTGCCCGTCCTGGAGGAAAGAAAAGGAAATTGTAACTATAAAAGTGAAAGAGAATATTTCATTTAAAGAGGCACGAAGGCGGGTGACCTACCTGTCTAAAACCAGCTTTGCCGATGTGGCGCGTCAGGGGGCAGCGTCACAACGGTCTCCGGCTACTGTCCGGCTCACACGTAGTGAGCCGGCGGTGACGCCATCCGCCCCCTCGGCGGCTGCGGCTACCACTGCTCCGCCATCTCACAAGAAGGGGCCATCGACCTCCGGGCTCGTGGCCTCAAAGGTCTCGTCCATCGAGACGAGGCCCTCACGTCAAACACTGCGCTCGCAAGAGCGCGTGTCCAGCGCCTCGCAAGAGCCGATGGACACAACAACCGGTCAGACGGCGCCGCCAGCGCCTAAGGAGCTCCGCGAATCTCGCGATCGCTCCAAAAAAGAAAAACCGCGCATCACAGGGCCCGACAAGGGCTCTGTAAGCTAATTTAGAGTCCCTTCACACACAGCGCAAACCTCTTTCTCAATATGGACACGCAAATATTGCAATGGAACGTTAGGGGACTTCTCCATAACCTCGATGACGTTAAAGAGCTCCTTCATAAATATAGTCCGAGGGTGCTGTGTGTCCAGGAGACGCATCTGAAATCAGGAAACACAAACTTTTTAAGGCAATACGCCGTTTTTCGCAAAGACCGTGACGACGCTACCGCCTCGTCGGGCGGTGTCGCTATAATTGTCGATAAAGGTGTTGCCTGTCAACAATTAAACCTCCGAACTTCCCTTGAAGCAGTTGCTGCCCGAGCAGTACTGTTTGGTAAACTAGTCACGGTTAGTTCGATTTACATCCCCCCTTGCTATCAACTTTCCAAGACACAGTTTCAAAATTACATAGATGAACTTCCGCCGCCATATATAGTTGTCGGAGATTTAAATGCACATAACACTTTGTGGGGAGACTCTCGTTGCGATGCGAGAGGGCGCCTAATTGAAAACTTTCTGTTTTCTTCAGGTGCATCTATACTTAACCAGAAAGAGCCAACGTATTTCAGCGCTACACATAACACATACTCATCCATTGACTTAAGTATAGTATCGAGTACACTAATACCGTACCTGGAGTGGTCTGTTCTCAAGAACCCCTTAGGGAGCGACCACTTCCCTATTATGTTAAACTCAACAAAACAAGATGGATGCTTGCCAAGTTTTCCTCGATGGAACGTGGACTCGGCCAACTGGCAACTGTTCCGAGAGCTTACATGTTTATGTGGCGATGACATTGCTGATTTTAATGTAGACGATGCTGTGACTTATCTAACATGTTTAATTATTGACGCTGCTACGAGATCTATTACGCAAACTAACGGATTGACCAAGAAGCGCCGCATCCCATGGTGGAACGATGAATGTAGGAAAGCACGCAAAAACCAAAACAAAGCTTGGGGATTGCTTCGCAATTCTCCAAGCACCGAAAACCTCATTAATTTCAAGCAGGTTAAGTCACAAGGCAGAAGAATCCGTCGACGTGCAAAAAGAGAGAGTTGGGAGAGGTACCTCTCTGGCATAAATTCTTACACAGATGAGGCGAAAGTATGGCATAGGGTGAATAAATTGAAAGGCCGGGAGTCGAACCCTCTGCCCTTAGTAAGTACCCAAGGAGATAGCCTGGAAGATCAGGCAGATTGTCTGGGCGAACACTTTGAATATGTATCCAGTGCAGCTCATTACACAGAAACATTCATGAGGTTCAAAGAACGTGCAGAGCGACAGCCCGTTAATCGGAAATGTGCTCGAAATGAAGATTACAACCGCCCGTTTAGTTTAGCTGAATTTAAAACTGCTCTCGCTTGTTGCAACACCTCAGCACCAGGTGCTGACCGTATCATGTATGAAATGATCAAGCACCTACACCCTGAAACACAAAAGACCCTCCTCTCTCTTTTTAATGTCATGTGGGCTGCTGGGTACATTCCATCTTCTTGGAAAGAAGCTATAATAATCCCTATACTTAAACAAGGCAAGGACCCTTCCTTGCCTAGTAGTTACAGACCCATTGCCTTGACAAGCTGTCTGTGTAAGCTCTTCGAAAAGATGATTAACCGGCGCCTTGTCTATCTCCTAGAAAGCAACGGAATACTAGATCCGTACCAGTGTGGCTTCCGAGAAGGTAGGTCGACTACAGACCACCTTGTCCGTATTGAGGGGATTATAAGGAATGCCTTCATACACAAACAGTTTTTTCTATCTGTATTTCTTGACTTAGAGAAAGCGTATGACACCACATGGCGCTTCGGTATTATCCGAGACCTATCCACTATGGGTGTGCGCGGCAATATGTTGAGTACCATCGAAAGCTACCTTTCTAACCGTACCTTTCGTGTAAGGGTGGGCCGGGCATTGTCGAGGTCTTTCACCCAGGAAACTGGTGTCCCGCAAGGCGGTGTGCTTAGCTGCACACTGTTTATTGTTAAAATGAACTCTCTACGCACGGCTATTCCACGAACGATGTTCTACTCTGTATATGTAGATGATGTCCAGATTGGTTTTAAATCGTGCAACTTTGCTGTCTGCGAACGACATGTCCAGCATGGCTTAAATAAAGTGGCTAAATGGGCTGATGAAAACGGTTTTAGGTTGAGCCCACAAAAAAGCACATGCGTCCTTTTCACTAATAAGAGAGGAATAGTACCAGACCCTTCTATTGAGCTCTCTGGTACCACATTACCTGTAAGCAAAGAGCACAAGTTTCTCGGCATCATACTGGACTCGAAACTCACATTTGTTCCGCACATCAAATATTTGAAGGCTAAGTGCTTGAAAACAATGAACTTATTGAAGCTGCTGTCACGTACAACATGGGGCAGTGACAGGAAATGCATATTAAACTTGTATAGATGCCTTGTCGGCTCACGACTTGACTACGGCGCGATAGTCTATCAGTCTGCTGCACCCAGTGCTTTAAAGATGTTGGATCCTGTTCACCATTTAGGAATCCGCCTCGCTACTGGAGCCTTCAGGACAAGCCCCGTACAAAGCCTTTATGTGGAAGCAAACGTGTGGTCGCTCTACCTTCAGAGGACTTATGCCAGTTTTACATATTTCCTTAAAACAAATTCAAACCGTACACATCCTACCTATTTTACCATAAACGATACCACATGTGCCACACTATTTAATAATCGACCAACAGCGAAGCAGCCCTTTTCGCTACGCGTGAGAAAGCTCAGTGAAGAAATGGGTGCTTCACTACTTGAACATTGCCTAATGCCTCCAGCGAAGCTGCTACCGCCGTGGCAGTGGCTGCTGGTTGAATGTGACACATCGTTTATTGAAGTCACAAAACACGCGCCAGATGCACACATTCAAATGCACTTTTTAGAACTAAAGTCGAAGTACTCTTGCCCTGAATTTTACACAGATGCATCAAAGTCACATGCTGGCGTTTCCTATGCGGCAGTCGGTCCGTCCTTCTCAGAATCCGATGTACTTTATCCCCAAGCAAGTATCTTTACGGCCGAAGCCTATGCAGTACTATCGGCAGTGAAACATATTGATAGATTAAAACTCCAAAAGGCTGTAATATTTACCGACTCTTTAAGCGTTGTTAAAGCGTTAATGATGCCGCAAAAACATAAACACCCTGTAATTATCAACCTCTACTCACTGATCTGCTCTGCTTATGCATCTAAACAACAAATCATAATATGCTGGGTGCCTGGGCATAGAGACATTGAGGGTAATGTTCTTGCCGACCAAATGGCCACATCAATAACATCGCACGCTATTAATCCTACAGCTGCTGTCCCTGTAACAGATTTGAAACCTTTCTTGCGTAAGAAACTGCGAAGCCACTGGCAACGCATGTGGGATGCGGAAACAAATAATAAGCTTCACTTGATAAAGCCACAGTTAGGTTTCTGGCCCTCTGCATCGAAAACACGGCGAACTGATGTCCTATTCTGTCGTCTCAGAATAGGACATACATATGGTACTCACAACTTTCTATTGAGTGGTAATGATCCTCCAACCTGTGGTAGATGTGGCGAGAGGCTCACCGTCCTCCACGTCCTCTTGGAGTGTCGGGAAGCCGAAAGAGAAAGAAAGAAACATTTTCCGCTAGCGTATCGCTATTGTATCCCTCTGCATCCTGCTATGTTTCTCGGTAAAGAACCACTTTTTGACAGCAACGCAGTCCTCGCATTCTTGAAAGATGTTGTGCTACATGTTATTAGCCCAATAAGTTCATAGCGCATCCTCTCTCGAGAGGATGTTGCTGTGCTAGTTTTTATAGCACATGCCTCCAGGCCCTTGTGTTTCAAGAGCTCTGTTTAGGCACTTGTGCTTCTGGCTAATTTTCGCATCTTTAATATTTTGTAAGTCGTATCATTCCTTCACAGTGCATTGTTCATGCCCATAGTACACATACTTAGTCATTGCCATAATCTTATTACGTATAGATTTTAACGCACTTTACAGCGACTGTTTTTAGGCCCATTTACAGCCATGTCACATCTAATGTTCATATAGTCCACTATTCATGTACCACTAAGCCATTACCATCGTCTTGGCGCTCTTTGGCCACATCTGGCCCTTGCGCCAATAAACCACAATAATCATCATCATCCGTCGTGTTATTTTCAAGTTCTTTTTTCAATTAGGGAATGAAGTTTGTCTGGGGTGGTCCTCATCAACAACCTATCTTCACTGCTGCACGAAGGCCTCTCCCTGGTATCTCCAATTACGCCTGTCTTGCGCTAGCTGATTCTAACTTGCGCCTGCGAATTTCCTAACTTCCTCACTCCACCTAGTTTTCTGCCGTCCTCGACTAAGCTTCCCTTCTCTTGGTATCTATCCATTCTGCAATCCTAATGGTGCACCGGTTATCCGTCCTACGCATTATATGGCCTGCCCAGCTCAACTTTTGCCGCTTAATGTCAACTAGAATATCGGCTATTCCCGTTTGTTCTCTGATCCACACCGCTTTCTTCCCGCCTCTTAACGTTAGGCCTAACAGTTTTCGTTCCATCGCTCTTTTCGCTGTCCTTAACTTGTTCTCGAGCTGCTTTGTTAACCTCCAAGTTTCTGCCCCATATGTTAGCACCGGTCCAATGCAATGATTGTGCACTTTTCTTTTCAATGACAGTGGTCATCTCCCAGTCAGGATTTGTTTATGCCTGCCGTATTGCACTGCAGCCCGATTTTATTCTTCTATAAATTTCTTTCTGATGATCAGGGTCCCCTGTGAGTAATTGACCTAGATAAATGTACTCCTTCACACACTCTAGAGGCTGACTGGCAATCCTGGATTCTTGTTTCCTTGCCATGCTATTGAACATTATCTTTGTTTTCTGCATATTAATCTTCAATCCCACTCTTACACTTTCTCGGTGAAGGCCCTTAATTATTTGCTGTAATTCGTCCCCATTGTTGCTGAATAGGACAATGTTATCTGCAAACCGAAGATTGCTGAGATATTCGCCGTTGATTCTCACTCCTAAGCCTTACCAGTCTAAGAACTTGAACACTTCTTCTAAGTATGCAGTGAATAGCATTGGAGAGGTTGTGTCTCCTTGCTTAACCACTTTCTTGATAGGCAACTTTCTACTATTCTTGTGGAGAACCAAGGTTGCAATCCTTGTAGATATTTGCCAATATATTGACGCGTACTCTGTGCAGACGTTTAAACGAGCATGACAATATGTGCTTTAACTGACTCCGAGTAGTAGGACACGGTAATTCGAAGACGAAGAAGATGTCTCTGTTCTGGTGATTCTTAACAAGCTGTTCCGCCGTCTTGTTCAACGTGTTGTGTCTTCTTCGCGTTGACTCGTAACACTGGTGGAGGTGTTGGGTACACAACCCTGCCTGATCATCCGGACTCCTTCTGGAAGCCGTTCATCCAGCCCATTTCCAATAACTCCTGTGCATCGCTTCAGTCGGCGGTTGCTAGGCCTTGCTCTCGAGCTCAACACCCTGCCAGAACGCTCGTCCGGGCCCTGTCTACCTCTGTCAATGGCGACCACCAGCCCGCCACAGGATTCACGAGTTCCACAAGACAGCTCTACTCACAGTCCGTCCCAGGTAACCCGTCTGCAACCACTGGTTCCCGATCGCTTTCATGGTGGCGCACCTGAAGACGTTGAAGACTGGCTTAACCAGTTCGAACGCGTTGCCAAGGTCAATGGGTGGACTGCTCAACAAAAGCTCTCCCACGTATTTCTCCCTTCACGGTAGTGCTCGCACGTGGTTTGAGAACCGTGAAGCCAACATCAGCTCACTGAAACATTTGCTAGTGTTGATCGACGGGACCGTGCCCAGCCACTAATTGAGTTGCGCTTCCAGAAACGCAATGAAACTGTGGCAATGTTTGCCGAGGACATGGCCCGACTGTGTCGCAGAGCTGACCCTCACATGCTTGAGGAAAAGAAGTTGCGCTACCTTATGCGTGCCGTAAAAGAAGAACTATTCGCCGGACTTGTGCGCAATCCACCGAGTACCGTGGCTGATTTTATAAAGGAAGCCACTGGTATTGAACGCGCACTCCATCTAAGATACAAGCAGTACGATCGCTTGCCCACCAGCACTGCTATCAACTCCGCCGCAATGACCGTTACCAGTCAGAACTCCCTCCGTGATCTGATTCGGGAGATTCTTCGCGAAGAACTTCGGAAGCTCTGGACACCAGCAGTGGGCCCACCCATGGCATCAATCGCTGAAGTAGTCTGTGATGAAGTTAGGCAAGCGTTTTCTGCAGGCGATCCTGTTCACGGGCAGCGCCCCCTAAGTTACGCATTTTCGGCAGGCGATCCCGTTCACGAGCAGCGCCCCCTAAGTTACGCCGACGTTGTCCGACGTCAACCAGCTATGACGCCCATACGGTCGGTCGCACCATCAGCCGCCGAGGGCCACACCTTGGTCATCACCAACAGAGGAAGCTTTGAGATATCCGCCCTTTGTGCCGATCCCGTCCTACCACGAGCCGCCTCCAGCTGCATTTTGGTCACCGCCACAAGACGGCCCTTCTAGGCGGACGTAAATTCGAAGAACGGTCGTATGGCGCACTGTCACTAGGCGCCCCCCCCCCCCTCTGTTATGATTGCGGAGGCAACGACCATGTTTCCCACCATTGCTGGTACCGTGACGCTTCATTTCGACCTTATCAATCCTGGTCTGACGGTCGACGCACCAGTGACGGCTAGATGCTACGCCGCGACGACGGTGCTTTTCAGGGTGCTCCCGCAACGCGCTCTCGGAACGATGACTCTCTGCCCAACCACCAGACCGATTTTGGCCGACGGTCACGCTCTCCGTCCGCTGCTCATTCATCTGCACCACCAAGTGGACGTACTTTTGCTGGCCTCCGGGGAAGAAAGTCGCCCAGTCCACGCCGGGGAATCTAACGGCGGCGACCTTTGGGGGTATGGTTGCGGGCCGACAAGACGATGAAAAATCCCGAATAATCCCGCCGCAGGACGCCGTGAAACCGACAAACTCTAACACCGACGAAATTGTGCGCGCCGATATTATTGTTTCAGTTGACGTACAACAAGTGGCAGCACCAGTCGACACTGGTGCCGATTATTCCATAATGAGTCAAGGTTATCAGTTCGCCTTAAGAAAATAAAAACGCGCTGGACCGGTTCTGATATAAGGATTGCGGGCGGCCAACTGCTCACGCCTGCTGGAAGCTGTACGGCGCGAGTCACCATAGGAGGTTCGTCCTTCGTGGCAACTTTCTTCGTTCTTGCAACATGCTGTAAATATTTAATCATAGGCATGGATTTTCTAAGGGAATACGACGCCATAATCAACATCCCGGACTGCTTGGTTACGTTTCACAGGACTCCGGAATTAATTCCATGCATATCGCCGAAACGCAACGCCTGTCGTTTAATTGAAAACGACGTGGTTGTCCCACCTCGGTCATGTATCCTTGTTTCGGTTGCATGTGACGTACCGTTTGATTGTGAAGGAGTTGTAGACCAAGTTACCCCCTCGTTATTTACTCACGGTATCGCCGTTTCACGAGGCATTTTAAATATTACCGATGGGCGCACGTATCCGTTGTTGACTAATTTTAGCACAGAGCGACTGCACCTACCAAAGGGCACGGCTGTGGCCTATTTTTACGATGTCACTGATGTTCGTGAGTGCTTTTCAGTACAAGAAGAAGTGCATGCGCAAGATCCACCACCTGTGCTTGACGTAAACACTACTTTACCCCAACACGAGCGAGAACGACTTCTTGCTCTACTGGCCGAGTTCCACGACTGCTTTGCGACGACGTCAAGAGTCGGTCGGACGCCCCTAACCAAGCACCGCATAATCACAAAGAACGAATCGAGACCGATTCACCAAAACCGTTATCGTGTGGCCCCAAAAGAACGTGAAGCGATAGAGCAGCAGGTAAACCAAATGCTTGAAGACGATGTGATTCAAACTTCCAAGAGCCCCTGGGCATCACCTGTAGTTTTGGTAAAGAAGAAGGACGGCAGCCTGCGTTTTTGTGTGGATTATCTAAAGCTAAATCAGACGACGAAAAAAGACGTGTATCCACTTCCCCGCATAGACGATTCACTTGATAGGCTTCGGAACGCTCGTTATTTATCTTCAATGGACTTAAAAAGCGGGTATTGGCAAGTTGAAGTAGACCCGAGAGACGGTGAGAAAACCGCTTTTGTCACGCCAGATGGACTATACGAATTTTAAGGCCTTGCCTTTCGGCTTGTGCTCTGCACCTGCTACTATTCAACTGCTTATGGATACCGTGCTTTCGGGGATGAAGTGGAAAACCTGCTTAGTCTATCTCGACGACGTCATAGTCTTTTCGGCAACGTTTAAGAGCACCTTGAACGGATTGAAGCGGTTCTGCAGTCTATACGGTCCGCTGGCCTCACCCTAAAGCCGGAGAAATGCCACGTTTGCTTTGAGGAGCTAGAGTTGCTTGGCCATGTCATCAGTCACGCGGGAGTCCGCCCGGATCCTAAAAAAATTGCCGCTGTCGCACAGTTCCCTGTTCCTTCAGATAAAAAGGCTGTCAGGCGCTTTCTCGGCCTCTGCGCATATTATCGGCGGTTTATTGCAGACGTTGCTCGCATTGCGTCGCCGTTAACTTGCCTCACGAGAGATGACGTTGCGTTTGTATGGGGCGACGAACAGCAAGCTGCATTTCATGATTTGCAGAACTGTTTACAAACGCCCCCTTTGCCCACTTTGACGAGACAGCTCCGGCAATGCTTCACACTGATGCCAGCAATGTTGGTCTCGGAGCTGTGCTTCTGCAGTGCCAGGAGGACACAGAAAGAGTGATCGCTTATGCAAGCAGAACGCTCTCACGCGCAGAAGCAAATTACTCTACAACTGAAAAATAGTGTCCCTCCGTGGTATGGGCGGTTACAAAATGTCTCCCCTATTTGTACGGTCGCCACTTCAAAGTTATCAGCGACCATCATTCGCTTTGCTGGCTCACAAATCTGAAAGATCCTGCCGGGCGATTAGCACGTTGGAGCCTGAGACTGCAAGAGTTTGATATGACGGTCCTGCACAAGTCGGCGAAAGGGCATACCGACGCTGACTGCCTGTCTCGGTCACCCATAGAGTCAGCTCCTTCGACCGATGAAGAGGAAACAGCATGCCTTGGTTTTCTCGACACATCTACCACTACCCCGCAGGGGCGTCTGCGCAAGCAGGCGTTTGGTGAGTTGCGCCACCAGGTACCCGAGCACATGGGGGTTGGACCCTCCCGCGTGTAGCCGTGCGCGGCTTAGCCGTGTCTGGGGAAAGGGGGATTCTGGGGGTTGAGCCGATGCCGGGTGTTTGGACCTTTAAGGCCCCCCCAGCGGAGGCAACACACCTCTTCAGCCTCTGCTTCACATAGACGGCACCTCCGGGCTGACCCACCCGGGGGAAATCGGTAGTTGCCCTTTCCTATCCTCCTCTAGAATCTTCGTCTTTCTCTCCCACTTTTATTCTTTCGTGTCTTCTCTTCACTTCTTTTTACTTCCGATTTTCTTGGCAGCGAGGGTTAACCTTGTGTAGTTATCCAACCTTGGGTATATTATATTAGGTTATAGCGGCGATGCATGGCTGGCGTCTGCAGGTATCTCTCCAAACTAGTAGCGTCCCCTTGTTGGGCTCGGTGGTGGGTGGCCACCATCGCCGCCGAACTACTCAAAGCTTAAATGGCAAACGCTTTCCCCCCCTCAAAGATCGCCCCCTAAAAAGGGGGCGCACCGATGCACCTTCCCAGTTCTTTTTGAAAGAAAACCAAGATACCTACCCAAAGTACCATGTCCTTCACAGTGAAGGAAACACAACTGTTAGAAAACTGTCACCATTTCTAGTATCCAAATGCCTAGTAAACACGATTGGACCTAACTACAAAGCATCAAAGATGGCTAGCGGAGACCTCCTCCTCGAACTGACCAAGAAAGAACAAGTCGAAAAACTCACTGCACTCACCGATATCGGTGACATGAACGTGACAATCTCTCCACATCGCTCGCTGAACACAAGCAGGGGAGTAATATCAGAAGAAGATTTCCTGAACCTTAGTGACGAAGAGCTCCTTGAAGGATTCCAAGATCAAAACGTAATTAAGGTACAGAGAATAACACTCCGACGAAACGACCAACAAATCCCCACAAAACACATTTAGAACCAGTACTGTGCCGAGTTCACTCGACGCAGGATACCTAAAAATCAACGTCCGACCATACATACCGAACCCGAGGCGGTGCTTCAAGTGCCAGAGGTTCGGGCATGCTTCACAATCATGTAGAGGTAAAGAGACATGCGCGAAGTGTAGTGCCAGCGACCACCGCTCTGACAACTGCAATGCTCCAGCACAATGTGCCAATTGCAAGGGAGACCATCCAGCTTACTCACGGAGCTGCCCTTACTGGAAAAGAGAAAAAGAAATCATCGCAATCACCGTAAAAGAAAAAAATTCATTCTATGAAGCGAGGAAAAGGTTGGGGCACTTACCTCAACTCAGCTATGCCAGTGCGGCGCGGCAGGGGGCAGCGCCACACCGGTTTCTGGAGTCTACAGGGTCCGCGCGCGGTACTCCTTTAGAAACTCCATCCGCCCCCTTGGTGGTAGCAGCCAGTGCTGCTCCATCATCATCGAATACGGGCTGGCAGACCACAGTGTCGCAGGGCCCAAAGCTGAACAGAACTCCAAGGCCCGAGACGCGCGTTTCGGAGCGTGGCTCTCGATCGTCCAGCGCCTCGGAGAAGGCGATGGAGGTCGACCCGAAAACCCCAGCGTCATCGACGCTGAAAGAACCGCGCTCCCTGGAGCGCAACAAGAAGGACAAACTTCTTGTAACTGCGCCGAAAAAGGGACCGGTAACCTGAATGGTTACCGCCCTTAGGAGTAATCAATTTTTCTAATAATTGTCACCTACAAATTCTAAGCTCACAGGCATAAGTATATATTTTCAGCGCCTATAAAATGGCTTTCATCATTCATTGGAATTGCAGAGGCCTGATCCACAATCTAGGTGACATCAAAGACATAATAAATACGTTATCGCCAGTAGCATTCTGCCTCCAAGAAACAAACCTAGGCCCCAAAATACACATTTTCTTAAAGGTTTCACTGGCGTGCGTAAGGACCGCGAACACTCCAGCCGTCTATCTGGGGAGTCGCTATTGTTGTGCAAGGCGGCAGCCCTACACGGAACGTTTTACTAAATACCCAGTACGAGGCTGTAGCCGTCACCATTTTATCATACAAAACTGTCACCATCTGTTCCGTGTACATCCCACCACATACCCATTTCACAACCCGAGACCTGGAAAATTTAACAGACCAGCTGCCGGAGCCTTTTGTTTTAGTAGGAGATTTTAATGCGCACTGCACCCTTTGGGGCAGCGATAAAACTGACCAAAGAGGGCAACTTATCGAAGACTTCATTTTAGCAAATAACATTTGCCTTTTAAACTCAGGTGCACCAACCCATTTTCACCGAACTCCCGTAACTTTAGTTACCTTGATTTAGCCTTTTGCTCACCATCCCTTTTTACTGATTTTAAATGGGAAGTACTAGACACCTCATATGGCAGTTATCATTTACTTTCCATAATCAAACTCTCACCAACGCTGCCCATTATACTTCGTAAACCGCGCCGTTGGAAATTAGAACTGGCAGATTGGTCTGTTTCACAGAAAGTGCTAGGCTGGAGGAGCTTACTACAAAAGACCTAAGCATTGATAAAATTAATGAAAAGTTTACTGAATGTATTATTGCCGCAGCTGAAAAGGCTATTCCTCAATCTTCTGGCATTGTTAGAAAAAAGCTGAATCCTTGGTGGACATATGAATGCACAGAAGCAAAAAAGAAGCAAAATAAGGCCTGGGGAATGTTGCGTAGATACCCAACGCATAGCAACTTCCTTAATTTCAAACAAGCCAAAGCGAAAGCTCGATATATTCGGAGACAAGCTGAAAGATTGTCTTGGCAGAAATACATATCTACAATTAATAGCACCATCACATCCAAAAGGATGTGGGAACAGGTCAGGAAGTTTAGAGGGGACTACTCATTATACACGATACCCTTACTTACACCTTCAGGCACTCAGACAACACTACAAGAACAAGCAAATATACTTGGGGAGCACTTCTATAATGTCTCTAGCTCGGCGAATTATTCCAACAGGTTCTTAAAATACAAACTGTCAGCAGAAAAGGAGAAATTGCCAACTGCTTGTGCGTCTAAGGAAGAATATAATGCTCCGTTCACTTTACAAGAACTTAACAGGGTACTGTGCGCTGGTAAAAAAACCGCAGTAGGTCCTGACCGCATTCAGTATTCCATGCTTGCACACCTGTCCAAAGCTTCGGTAGAGGCTCTCCTAAAATTTTAATACGGTATTTCCATGTGGAGTTATGCCAAAAGATTGGAAAAAGGCAGTAGTTGTGCCTTTTTTAAAAGCAGGTAAACCCCCACATCCCCAAGCAGCTTTCGACCCATTGCCTTGACAAGCTGTTTAGGTAAATCGTACGAAAGTGTCGTAAACGCGAGATTGACATTCATTCTTCAAACGCAGAACCTTTCATCAATGTGGGTATAAAAAAGGCTGTTCAACGACTGACCACCTCGTCCGACTTGAACATGAAATTCGTGAAGCATTCTTACACAAACAATACTGCCTGACAGTTTTCTTCAACCTAGAAAAAGCGTATGACACTACTTGGAGATTTGGAATCATACGTGACCTCGCTGGTTTAGGAATCCGTGGCAAAATGCTGAACTGTATCGCTGATTTCATGTCCAACAGAACATTCTAAATACGTCTAGGCACTGTGCTCTCGCGCTCATTTGTCCAGGAAAACGGCGTGCCACAAGGCTGCATACTTAGCACAACACTCTTTATAGTAAAAATGAACTCCATTAACAAAGTCATCCCCCCCTCTGTTATACACTCCATATACGTCGACGATCTGCAAATAGCATGCCGCAGCCTCAAATCTACCAACATGTGAAAGGCAGCTACAGATCACAATAAATAAACTAATACAATGGGCTGACACAAACGGATTCCGCTTCTCTACTCAAAAACTGTTACAGTGCTATTCTCGCAAAAACGAGGATTGCACTTGACCCGGTTCTAAAATTGATGACGTAACGCTGCCGTAAAACAAGAATATAAATTCTTGGGAGTAATCTTTGATCAAAAACTAAACTTCCTGGCCCATATAAAAACAACAAAAGTGAAGGCAAATAAAGCGTTAAAACTTCTAAAGGTGTTGTCCCTAAACACTGGGGTTCCGACCGAACAAGCCTTTTACGTATTTACCGGTCTATTGTACGTAGCCTTCTGGATTACGGCTGCGTAGTTTATGGCTCGCTAGGCAGTCTTACATTCGACGACTGGATCCGGTACATAACCTTGGACTGCGACTGGCAAGTGGTGCATATAGAACATCACCTGTCCAAAGTTTATATGTTGACTGTAATGAGCCCCCATTACAGCAGCGCAGAGCGTTACTTACATTTTCCTACATACTCAGAATACAGTCATCACCACAACACGTATGCTACAACACTGTCACACAGTGCAATTCACGATTACATTATACAAATAACCGAACATGATTAGGCCGCTTATCCTGCGATATGAAGAATATTGTCAGGATTATGACATTCCTCATGATGTCCTCCAGGTACTAAAAAGCCACAACCATTGCCCCCATGGCACGACTTCACGCAGTTGTGTGACTGGACACTAACACACCTAAAGAAAAGAGAACCCCACACGAACACATTCTACAAGAATTCTGTGCTCTTCAGCATACGTATCAAGATTACATGGAATTTTACACTGATGGCTCCAAAACAAAAGAACACGTGGGTGTGGGGGCCGTAACAAAAAATTGGGAGCAAGTATTCGATTGCCAATGCATGCCTCTGTTTCACTGCTGAAGTTTATGCTATATGGGTTGTAGTTAAAAGATTATCACCGACAAACACAAAAATACAGTCATCTACACTGATTCCTTAAGTGCACTAAAGGCTCTTCATCTAAAATCTGAGTGTGAACCCCTGCTAGGGGATATTTTAAACATGGTGGCTTTTACAAAATACGGGAGATCAATTCGTTTCTGCTGGGTCCCAAGCCACGTTGGGATACCGGGAAATGAAGCGCTGATAGATGTGCATCAACAGAAGCATGCAAAGATATAACATACACAACACTCCCATATAAAGATAGTATCAGTGCGATTAGGAAGGCCTTGACATTAAAATGGCAACACGAATGGAACCACTGTGCAAACAACAAACTACATCTTACTAAACCCGTCCTTGGTGACTGGAAGTCATGTAACAACAGGAACGGTTCGTTGAAGTAGTTTTATGCCGACTACGAATTGCACACACACACGTGATACACAATTTTTTTTACTTAGAAAAGAAGACCCACCAACATGCGAGAAGTGCCAGGAACCGCTAACAGTTAAACACATTTTACTGACATGTACACACTTGAAACACAGACGAAAACTTTTGCAGAACTTATACAAGTCACACATTACCATTACATCCTGCTTTAGTTTTAGGAAAAAAATCCCTAGTACCATTACCTGACGTGCTTAAATTTTTAGACGACACAGGCTCTTTACACATACTGTAGACAACACAGCTTTGCTGTTTTTAAAATGTAGTTTATACACCCTGTGTTTGCGCAGCATAGCCTGAGTCGCTTTTGCGCACTAAACCCCATTAACTAACTAACATTCCAATAACTGTTTCGGGACGCGATGATGCCGCCGCCGGCGTCCACCACGTAACTGATATTGCCGGAAACGCGAAAGAAGTACCCGATTCCCGCCGGTATCGAACCCGCGCCCGCTGCCTGGTAGCCGGACAGTATCACTGAGCCACGCAAGCGCTTGCTATCGGGCCGCGGAAAATACCCATATATAAGGCAAGCACGCAGGGGGAGACGACTCGAGCCTCCGACAGTATGGTGGGCCATAAGGTGCCTGCAAACGCAGCGTCCGCAGGCGCAGACGACGATATGCGATTCAGACGAGGCGCGCAATCAACGCGCTCCCGAGGTGCCGAGCATTCGTCAGTATCGTGGCGCCATCTAATTAAGGTGCCTGCATAGCCGGCACCCCCGACATGGAAGTGCAGTTCTGAGGCCTGATCGGGCTGCGCAGACTGCTGTGCAGAGGGCATTACAAGCCGCAGCTCGCAGTCGACGCGGGGTACACAATTGAGATCAGCAGGTTCGAGACGGGTGCGGGAAAGAACGTTTATTCCAGAAAGCCGTAGTTATATATAGCCCCGAGCAAAGGGGCGTATGTTGCTGCACTTGAGCGTGTACATGGCTTTGCACAGCGTTATCGCTACGTCACATTTTCCTTTTTTTTTATTGAGCCAGTGCCGAAGTTGAATAAAGTTCTGGCTCAGGGTATCTTGTTGGTCGACGACGCGTTCGATGGCTTCTTCGGACTGGTGTTGCGTAAGAGACTCAGGCGTCCCGGCGACTGGAGGGACAGGTGCCACTGCATCTTGCCGATGGGTGTGTAGGATGGCCCGAGATGTTCTCTCGTCCACTGGAACTGTCGTCCATCTTCGCCTTTACGTATGTAGGAGCGCGGGCTGTCACCTCTTTGGATATTTTAGCAGGCGACCATGTTCCCGAGGGCACGTTATACACAATAACCCTGGCACCCAGTGGTAGCTCAGGGTAGAGGCTTGGTACTCCTGTTGTAGCAGGTGCGTTGCTTCCGACGGATGTCTAGCAGTCGCTGCTGGACGTCCTTTGGTTGTAACGGCGAGGCTGCAGGTGAGTAGCCGGAACCGGTAGAAGGGTTCTGGTCAGCCGTCCCATGAGCCGCTGCGAAGGGGGACTTTAAACAACCGTCACGCGGAGAGTTCCGCCACTCTAACAAGGCGGCACAGAAGTCAGAGCCAAAGCGATACTTCTTTAGGAGTTTTTTAGCCTCCTGCACTGCTCGCTCGGCCATGCCATTCGAGCGAGGATGGTACGGACTTGATCGAACGTGGTTTGACCCAATCTTACTGATGAAGTCTTGAAACTGTTGACTGCTGAACGGCGGCCCATTGGCTGTGACGAGTCGGCTTGGGAAACCATGCGTAGCAAAGATATTCGTGAAGGCAGATATCACTTTGCTCGCTGTTGAAGACTGAACAGCCACGATTTCAAAGAAAAAAAAGAGTAAAAGTCGACAACGACCAAGTACTCATTTCCGTTATGTTAGCAAAGGTCTGCACCAATGACTTCCCACGGTAAACTTGGCGTATCATGGCTGTGCAATGGCATTCTGGCATTTTTAGGTTTATGCCACTCGCACAATTGACAGCGTCGCGCTGTTTCTTCTATGTCACTGTTCATGCTGGGCCCAAAAAGACAGAAACGAGCACGTGCTTTCATTTTTTCTCCTCCCGCGTGCGCAGCATGCGACAAGAAAGAATGTCACCACGCATCTTTGGAGGGATAACGAGCCTGTTGCTGTGAAGCACCATGCCATTTTTCATGTGTAGTTCGTCACGAAAGTTCCAGTAGCTGCGCAACTCCGGAGTGACGTCATCCTTGCTCTCTGGCCAGCTTGTGCTTGCGTACTCACGAAGTTGACGCATCGTCGGGTCTTTATCAGTTTTTGCAAAACTTGGTTCAGGCGTTTGTCTGAAACTGGAAGATAGGCGATTGAATTGACATGAAAATGCTCGCCGTATTCACTCAAAATTGTTGGACTTGGGAAGCGGGATAACGCGTCGGCAATAAAAAGCTCTTTTCCGGCGTATATTTCACTGTTAAGTGATATTTCTGCAGATTGAGGCGCATGCGCTGAAGTCGAAGTGGGCATTGGAACAAAGGTTTCATAAAAATCATCTCAAGTGGTTTGTGATCAGACTCCACTGTGACCTCAGGCTGCCCAAACATGCAGTTCTGAAACTTTTCACAACCATGTACGATCGCTAGCCTTTCTTTTTCTATCTGCGCGTATCTCTTGCGTTTTCGAGAGAGAGCGCGACGAGTATTGCTAGTGGGTGACCGTTTCGCATTATAACTGCACCGATCCCGTTCTGGCTGGCATCTACCGAAAGCGTGATGGGCTTTTTCTATTGGTAGTATGCAAAACGGGTGCTTTTGCTAAGGCTTCACGAAGAGCTTCGAAACTAGCCTGGTGTCGGTCTTCCCAGAACCATGCTGCGTTCTTCAGAAGTTCGCGGAGTGGAGCTGTGGTTTCAGACATATGTGGAATGAAACGAGAGACAAAGGTGACCATACCTAGGAACGTTTGCAGTTCCTTCTTGTTGCCTGGAGGTGGAACTTGAAGTATGTCTGTGACCAGTTTTTGATCCAGGCTGAGTCCCTCAGGCGTCAGAACATGACCAGGTACTTGACAGGTTTTTGCAAAAAATGACATTTTGCATGGTTCAACTTCAAGTTGTACTCTCGGCATCGGTTTAGCACGTTGACAAGGTTGCGGTCCTGCTCTTCACAACGGAAGTTCCCTCGAGACCTTCCATTACTTTGTGCATTGCTCGCTGGAAAATTTCTGGCGCCGACGCTATTCCGAAGGGCATACGCAGGAATCTGTACCAGCCAAAGGGAGTGCTCATTGTGCAAACATTAGAGCTTTCTTCGTCAAGCCTAATCTGCGAGAAGCCCGAAGCAGCGTCTAGTGTCGAGAAATACTGAGCTCCCGCTAGAGAAGGCGCAATGTCTTCTAGGGTTGGCATAGGGTAGTGTTCCCTAGAAGCGCTTTGTTCAATTCAGTCGGGTCGAGACAAATGCGTACTTTGTCATTTTTTTTGTCACCACGACCATGTAGCTCGCCCATTCTGTCGGCTCAGTCACTTTCTGTACTACCCGCTCGGCTTCCATGCGATCTAGTTCCCTCTTAGCCTTGTCTTTAAGTGCGAGTGGAATTTGCCTTGCCGGTCTAACGTCTCCTTGGGAACCAGGTTTAAGCTTCATATGGTAGACGATACCTTTCAAGCTGCCGAGTCCGTCAAAAACATCTGCATAACGTTTCGCGGCTTCATAGAGCTCTCGCTGTTGCACTGAGGCTAGCCTGAGTAGAAGACCCAGTTTCTCGGCGACTGATCCGCTTAATGTTAATGGAACGTCCTCTTCGACAACAAAAAAGTCGGTTCAAATGAGGCATCAGGTCCGCTAACGCGAAGGCGGATGCGCCCTGTAGCTGCCTTTTGATGACCAAAAAAGGTGTTTAGGTTGACGTCACAGCGCTCGTCTCCTTGTTTGTTATCTGTTGCAGCTTGCTTCGTGCAATCACCGAGCAATTCGTGCCTATGTCCGCTTGCGAAGAACGGGAGTTTCCTTCTATCTTTACAGTTGCTGACCAGCACTCGTCTTTCTGGTCGCTCCTAGATAAAGCTTCAATCCAAAAGCTTCCCTCTTGGGCGTCTACCGCTGCGACTGCTGTTTGGTTTTGCGGGGCTTTTAGTTCGGCAAGCTATAGCGAAGCGATTTCGCTTGCCACACTTCTTACAGGTGCGTCCTTTAGCTGGGCAATTACTAGCCTCATGATTTTTGCCACACTTTCCACAGCGTCGAAGTTCAGCAACTGCGCAAATTTCCTCATGGCTTTTGTTGCTGTTTGTATTTGCTCGCACTGTTCTTTCCCTTGTTCGCGAGCGCGGCAGATTTCTACCGTCTTGGCAAAAGAAGGGTTATCTGAAATGAGCTTTTCTTTCAGCTTTTTAACCTTTATGCCAAGAATAATTCTGCTTCTCAGCATGCGCTCTTCCATTTCAGCGAACTCGCAACTCTTCGCCAATATTCGTAGCTCGGTTAGCCATTCGTTAAAGCTTTCTCCTTGATTCTGGCCACGTGAGCCGAAACGGAATTCATGATAAGCTAGGTTCAATGATGGTTTCTAGAAAGACTGGAATTTCTGTTTAAGGACTTCAATGTCTGACTTATCTTCCCCTTCATTGAACACAAAAGTGTTGTAAGTCCTGCGCGCGTCCTCTCCTATGACCCTAAGAAAAGTAGCAGCTTGTACCTCTTTTGGCGGTTGACTGAGGTAAGTAGCCGTGGCGTAGAGGTCAATTCTTGCCTCCATGTTCTCCAGCTCTGCCGAACGTCGCCTCTGGTGTTCAAGGACCTTGGGTGCGGCAGTAGCGTGGTGACCGGGGCACTTTGCTGGCGGGAGGCGCTGGTTCCATGTCTGGCATACTGGCAGTCTTTTGAAGTTGGAAACAGTCCGGGATGGCCTGCTATCCGCTTGCCTCGCTGCTGCCGGTCAGGACTACCGCTGCCGCTGCCCCATGTAGCACGCTCGAGACGGGTGCGGGTGTGGGAAAGAACGTTTATTCAGAAAGCCGTAGATTATATAGCCCAGAGCAAGGGGGCGTATGTTGCTGCACTTGAGCGTGTGCATGGCTTTGCACAGCGTTATCGCTACGTCACATTTCTCATCAAAACGAGGTGACAGACTGCCGCTAAGACTCTGTTGTGCGTGGTGCCTAAATTGGAGCTACTCTTCAGCGATCCACCACCTTACGCTGTGACTGTGCTGCGTGTGCCGCGCAGGCCTGGGACTTTTATGTCCACCGGTGCTCAACGCCATCCCCCGCAATAATCAAGAGCTGCTTTGTAAAATATTTTAAGGACAAAAATGAGTAACGGCTCTGGCAGATTCGAACTCTAACCATACCAAGTAGAAGTCAGAGGTTTTATCCCTGAGCGCCGTCTCTTGCTTCTGTTACAGGGAAGCAAAACCGATGATCTTACCCTAACCAGATCAAAAGGTAATGATCGGGCAAAATTTACACACAAATCGAAGCCTTGAAAGCAGTCAAGAGCATCCCTACAGCGTTTGTGTATCCCGCATATTTGAATAATTTGTTCCTGGATCATGCGCTTTTTTGCTCGCGGTTGTATGGAATTTCTATCAATCATTCTTGCTCTCCAGATTATGCAAGTTGACTAGAAAATTCGACTGTATGCTAGATTATGTCTTTTTAACATCAAGAAATCAGGTAGTTATTTGATTATATTCTAAGCCATTAATTTTACAGAAGAATTCAATTTTTTCTTCCTGGGCAAAGAAGTGCAGATTGCTAAAAACCAGGAAACTAATGATCATTGCTTCATTGATTGTTGGGATGGAGTATTTTTTACGGATCATCATCAGCCTGTATTTATGTCCAGTGCAGGACGAATGCTTCTCCCTGCGATCTCCAATTATCCCTGTCTGGCGCTAGCTGATTCCAACTTGCGCCTGCGAATGTCCTAACTTCATCACTCCACCTAGTTTTCTGCCGTACTTTACGATATCTTACAGCGAATATTGAAAAAAAGACCCAGCCATTCCTTTTTCCTTGAATACATAGCAAACAAAACTGTGAACATACTGCAGATAGAAAAAAAAGTCGCAATTTGCCTGAAAGGCGAAGCATCGATTCCGAGACCCAACTAGTAGACAGCTATACGAAGTAAGCATAGTAGTTTTTCGGCCGTATAAACTTGTACATAGGCATAATAACTAAATTAACAACCATGGTGTCACGCGCGCACAAGCAAACATTAACGCATCTCGCTCGATGACCGCGGTAACTCGCTGTCAAAACGATGTCAGGAGTAAGCGTGGCAGCAGCAGCGAGTTAATTGAGCTTCGTACAGCCGCTGGCATCATGCAATCAAAGCCGGGAAAACACAGCGCAGGGAGGAAGGACTCTGCCGCCACTGTCGATGGCTTTGGAGATGCAGCCGCCCGGACGGGACCCGTAGAAAAGTGTAAGGTTGAATGGACAACTCCAGAATCCGTTACTTCTGCTGGCTACACTGTCCGAGTAAAAAAGATGGCTACGACATCCACGTTCACGGCAGCTTTTTCGCTTGGTGCTGTGCTCACATTTTTCTTTAGTGGGGTGGAATAGAGGATTTTCGCCGAAGCCGAAATGGTCCTGCTGCCGATCATCTTATTAAGGCGAAAGCCGTATATGCCTCATCGTTCAGACGACCTTCAACGCCTTGAGCGAAACCTGTCGTCGAAGCCAAGTCGTACACGATGCCGACTCGTGTACTAAGTTAATTACTACACCGACCCGGCATCGCGTCTTACTTATATGCAAATATTCACCCAAAAATTGAGAGTCATTTTAGCATACGCCGAAGCGAGTGAAGGCGAAAGCCTGCGCGCTCAAGAGACATTCATTAAATTATTTGACACTCTCATTCGTATGCGTTGTTACTTTACTTGTTTTTTTTTAACAGCGGAGCTGATCCCAACTAAGGTGAGGGCACGACTCCCGCAAAAGGTCGTGGGTTCGAGTAACTTAGATTTATATTATTTCCTGTGCCTTAATTAACATCGCCTTAACGCAAAGGTGGTGGGTTCGACTCCATCGAAGGTCGTGGGTCCCTCCGCGGGAACCGGTCTCACGCCCCCTTTTCTGCACGACGATCGATCGGTCTCCCTGCCGTTGCCCTTGAAAACGCGAGGATCTTGTGTTTTGCTCCTTTTTTCCATTTCATTGGCGCCATTTTTCTCCTTAGCTGGCTATGTTTGCTGCGGTGTTGTGGTAGCGCTATGTCGTGTTGTAGCGCATGTAACTGCACCAAGAAGTCTGAATATGATTATGCAGCTTTTATGACAACACAAGGAAAGCGTGACGGCTTGCGCAAGGAGGAGTGGCTGTACAACATTGTCCGAAACAATTTTGTTCCGAAAAAATAATAGTACTTTTTGTTGGTTCCCGCCAACAAAAAGTACAGCCAACTCTGTGCCCGCCATCAAGAGGCTCCTTGGGGACGTCATGGCTCACGTTCTGTGGACACACCAAAGCTCGGGCAACGTCTGCAAGGGGGTCATCAACATTGACCCCAATGATACATCGGTCTTCCTTAACCAAAAAGCAGAGATGGAAGCACGGAGAGATTCTCTCCGTTAAGAAACTGGGCGACACTGACATCCGCACTAGTCGCCTTCAAGGGGAAGGGGTGCCCCGTCAAAGATAGCAGCAATCAACGTATCCGTATGAGACTGAATGGGAAGACGATCTCCACCTGTCACCTCTGTGGAACGGTGGGCACCAGGCTGACGTCTGCCCGAGGCCACACTCGGGACGCTGCGGCTGCTGTGGCTCTCAAGTGGCTACCACTTCCGAGGGCCCTGTTGAATACGAGTGCACCTCTTGTTGCCTCATCTGCGGGGGCACCGCCTCACCGGTGCTGCGGCTGTATCAGCAAGTACTGGAAGGTGATCCAGCTGGGGACTCCACCGACCAACGCCAGTCCGAAGTCAGTTCGCGAGCAAGCTCCGGCCACCAGGTCAACTACATGAAATCTACCTCTACGCTGGGAGAGCCTGGACAAGTCACGACGATCGCCAAGTCCGAGAACAGGACGATGGGGCCGACCTTCAATGCCGGTGATTTCCCATCCGTGGCAAACGCCCAAACCAAGGCGAGCGGTTGGGTTAGGGCTGTCTCCGAGCCTCTCTTCGCCTTTCCCTTCAAACGGAAGTCTCTTACAGCGGCAAAATGCTGAACTCAGGCGCCACACCGAAATTCCAGCTAACAAAATTCAAGAGCTAGAGGCAACATTGGCCAGGCTCACGGAGCCCCAGGCACAGGCAGGACCTTTGGAGCCCATGCAGAAAACTGAGCCAGTGGACCACAATACAAGGCCTCGGTCACGTCAGGACTGTCTAGCCTCTCACAGTGCTCGGAGAGCACACCAGTCGGGCGCAAGCCCATTATATAATGGAGCACCGTTTGGAAAATTTTGAACACATATTGCAGGCTGGTCTGTTCCTGTATTGTGGACAGGACAGAGTCAGTCACCAGTGGGGTTATACTCTGCACCATGTGCTGGAACTCCTGAGGCCAGAGTACCTTGAAGGAAGCCCTGACACCTGTCAAAATTTTGCCTGGCGATAGGAAACTTAGTTCCTTCTGCGTCAGTGAGATATAGGTAGTACTGATGAAATTATCCCCTTGCATGTTGATATTGTAAGCTTCGAGAATTTCACTCTCCGTCTTGCCCTTGCCCCTAACAAGGATTTTAACATTGGAAAAAAAGCGGGACGCAGCCGCATTCCCGACAATGGCGAGGCAAATTTGCTCCATGAGAGGTGTTCCAAGGATTCTAGTGCTCTCGCGGCCTCTCATTAATACAGCGGCCTGTTTGACCAATGTAAACTTATTCTCAATTCAGCGGAAGTTCGTACACCACACGTGTCGCACAAGAAATATACGGTTGTCATGACACGCGCCTCGCATTGTCGGGAATGCGGCTGAGTACCGCTTTTTTCCAACGTTTAAATCCTTGGTGGGGGCAAGGGCAAGCCAGAGTGTGAAATTTCGAAGATTACCATATCAACATGCAAAGGGATAATTGCATCAGTACTACCTCTATCTCACTACTAATGCAGAAGGAACTAAGTTTCCTATCCTACTCGCGTTAGCAACGTCGCTATCGCAATCACCGTTAGTTTGTGTGTGGGGTGTCGGCTTTGAGCTGCACATGCTCGCCTGGTTTTTCCTGGGGGACGGGGTTTTCCAACACAGTTGGAACAGTTTTCCAACAACAACAGCACAGTTGTTAGTCCAGTCGCTGTGTGTGACACGTCTCTTCACTGTACTTTGTCATTTGACTGGTTTTTACTATTCAATATGTACCAACTCACCCAGATAGCAACTCTAATGCAATGCTTCTCTTCTTGGCTGGTTAACCTTATGTGCACTCTTCCGAAAGACAGGCAATGCTTTGCGTCAGCGCAATTGCTTTCATCACATGCCGGGCGCGTGTTTTGTCCCATTGCCTCAAGGTGAACTCGGCAGCCAAGAGCTTGTGGCCTTTTTCGATTTTTTGGAGCCGTCTCGGGGCATTGGAAGCGGACAGCCAAGATATGTAAATCGGAGTGCTGGAGAAGGTGAGACCCTTGCATGACTAGCTTCGGGTTTCGTGCCTCTCGGACGTGGCAAACTTTCTGGCGTCCGTTGCCTTCAACTACACTGAGAATTGGCAGGCCAAGCAACTGAGGTGTATTGGAATCAGGTGCGCCGGCACTTGCCAAAGAAGGAACGGCCTATGGACCACAGAGGCTCTGTAACCTATCTGGAAGGAGTATCGGTTACTGAGGATATTGATGAGCTTCTACAAAATGGTCCCAATACAATTTGGAGCCTTGTGTCAGCGGCTATGAACTTCTTGACAGTGTACGCCGTGTAGCAGAGAACGCTGACAAGATGAGAAGCAAAGGTGTCTGTCTTCATGAAGGGATCGACGCTCTACGCAAGGTAGAAGGCAATCAACAAAAGCACCGTAACCGTGTCCTTCACCGTGTTGGGACCACTTCATCGATAACGATTGGACTCTACTTCAAGCGGACAAGGAAAGGGGGGACGGTTTGTGGTCCTTCCCACGGCCCCTTCGGCGAGAAAGCTTTGGCTGCCCTGGCCAAGAACTTCCAGCCTACGCAACTTCCAGCCTACTTTTACAAGCTCGTGCGTATCCTAACCTTGCGGTTCTTCACGCTATATACCCTGAAAGGTATCCCAGTGCGGTCTGCCCTGCCTGTGGACTAACGGCAACATTTAACCATGTGTTGTGGTAGTGTGAAGCCATCGGCTCCGCATTCAGCGAGGATAGCGGGCTGCGCATTTGGGCAGCCCCGAACAACGACCAAACCCTGGCCGTCCAGAGTGCCCGCGATCGGCCGTCAAGTCGGCTTGCCGGTCCCTACGTGGCGCGGGGTGTCCCCTGCGTCTTCTCTGGAGCTCAATAAAGTATTTCACTCACTCACTACGCAACAGAAGCCCTCAAAATTGAAGTCTTCAGCTGTTAGTTTCCTGAAGGCTAACAATTCTTAACCCTGTCTCAAAAGGTGAAGAAATGCAAAGGTAATCATCTCCAAGTGTTTTCGCAGCAAAAACCCACAAGGTTGAATGCCCGTTGAGAGCTATGTTACAGAGGCGGACACGTGGCCGAAGTGTTGGGTCAGTATTTGCAGCTTCACTTGCAGTCCCTTACCGTGCAGGACCCTTACGGCGTAGTGAAACGCTACGGCGGTAGTTGAAGTGCTCAGCAACGCATTCATGGTACCAATAGTACCTTTTCTGTGGCATAGAAGACTTTTTTACAGCTACTTCTGGTGAACTGTTTGCCGCGGTGCGTGAACTGATTGCTCAGAATGGCCTAGTCGCCTTTCAGAATGCTTGCAGAGTCTCTGTTGTGTTCTTGGAACTGTTAACTGTCTACATTTCCTCCACCGTAATAGTTTTCATGGACTCCCTGTTCTTGCAGAAGAAAGTAATCTGTATAGGGGCTAGCGTTGCACCAGTCCTATGCCGATATCTTTAGCGAAGTTTAACAACACACTTCAGGGCTCTCTTCTTGATAAACGTGTGTGCCAAGTTTACAGATATGTTGACGATTTCTCGATTATTTAAATCTTTCACCGAATGACTACTTGCCTATCGTAGTAGACCAGGTCTTAACGGTTTTTAAAGTTTGCTCGAGCGCTTTGCTTTACACATGAACTGCCTACTAACCACTCGACTAGATTTTTAGAAATTGAACTTTTCTTGACGAATGGTCATGTGTGCTGGTGCTTCTTGCCTAGGAGTAAGAAGGTGTTCTTACCGTACTCGTCCGCACACTCAATAACGTTAAGAGAGGGATTGCTATGAATCGTTTTCGTAAGGCCTTGCAAAAGAGTAGCCTCCACAGCATATATTCTAGTTCTGACCACGAGTTCAATTGTTGTTTACTGCTGGTTTCTCAAATGCGCTTTTGAGCGCACTGACAGAAACGTCGCTGCAAAAGATTAAAAGGCGAGAGAGAGAAAAAGGGCTCACCCAACAGCAGCTGAACGGCGGGTGACCATAAGCCTCTTGTGTGTCAGTACGAACTCCTCAAAGTATGTCGCGCGGGAGATACGAGACACATCTTCGAGTTTACCAGAAATGCGGTATGTCAAGGGAGCCGACAACACAGCAGCCGATTCCTCTCCCGTCTTGCGGAGATCGGCTCCACTTCTACTGCTGTAGACTGACACGCGTTATCGGAGGCACAGCGCAACGACCCTGCGCTACAGTGTTGCGGCAACGCCCTCCCCTTCGCCTCAAGCTTGTGCCGCGCCCTCCTCCCTTCGCCTCAAGTTGGCGTAGGGATGGGTGCGGGTTGGTGGTTAGCGTGCGAGTCACAGCAGCTATCTCTTCCTCACGATATAGCGTAGGCCGCCGCCAGGAGTGTCATATGGACTTCCGGAGAGGTCGGCGAAGCTTGGGCGTGCAGTTCCTCACGGATTATGGAGCGAATCAGAACACGTAGGTCACTATTGTTGGACGCCCTGAAATCAGACGTGTCAGGGTATAAACGGATCATAGTAAGCTCATCCAGGCACTAACACGTACTGATGATGTCTGCGACGGTAGTGGAGTTCAGCACTACAAAAGAGCATGAATGCACAGTCGAAAATGCCCTTGAGCAGGTGGCGTACACGGTCACTCTCCGCCATGGAGCTGTTCACGCGGCGGCAGAGGCGACCCTATGTATGAAGTGTACAACTCTCCGTGTGTTGAAAAACGCTCAGCAAGCTCTTCTTGGCGAATCTGAGCGAACAGAACAGTTCGCGAAAATCTGTCGTAGGTGAAGTTA
>NC_051162.1:15451838-15483484 GCF_013339745.2 Dermacentor silvarum
TTCCGGACAAGAGTATTTGTGCTGCAATTCGAGGAAGTTGCATAAGATATGTGCGCCGGCGCATTCTTTGTAACTCAACGAGGCCAGATCACAGTCATCAGCTGCAATGCCATGGCGGCAGCTGTACAGGAGAGTACATGAATGTGTTCGTGGAGCGGACAAAATCCATCTCTTCGGCAAGACTTCTTACTCGCAGTGCGTAGGGCTTTCTTACGATAGGGCGGTTTCTGAAAGGTTTGGGCACTGGACAGGTCATTTACAGTTGTGTAGGTAGGGTGAGTTTTGCTTGAGTTTACTTTCAGGAAATACATAAAGGACAAGTACGTTCTCTGCAGATGGAGTGACCATTCATTTGATTCTGCATATAGGCTTTCTACGGGGTGTTCTGAATGCACCGTAGAGAGGCGGATGCCCAGATGGTGGACAGGGTCCAGCATCTTCAAGGAGCTCGGAGTCGCGGAGTGGTATATATAATGGAACCGTAGTCTATACGTGATCGAATCAGGCTCTTATAGAGATTCAGTAGACATTTTGTGTCACTACCCCACGTAGTGCGAGACAACACTTTCAAGATGCCATTGTCTTCATGCACTTGTTTCTTAGATACTTTAGATGTGGGATAAATGTTAACTTCGCGTCCAGAATTATGCCTAGAAAATTTGTGTTCAGTTTTTACAGGTAGACCCTCACCTTGCATCTCGATGTTGGGATCAGGGTGCAGACCTCTCTTTCTGGAGAAGAGGACGCATGTGGACTTTGTGGTTAAGCCTAAATCCATTCTCGTCTGCCCACTTACATAGTTTGTTCAAACCAAGCTGAACCTGCCGCTCACAGATTGCAAGGTTACATGAGGTGAACCTATCTGCACATCGTCGACATATACTGAATAAAATATGTGTGTGGGATGTACAGACGCAGAGAGTTCATTTTATGATAAAAGGGTGCAAACTGAGCACACCACCCTGTGGTACTCCAGTTTCCTGAACATATGGTACTGATAAGGCATTACCCACACGGACACGGAATCTGCGGTTGGACAGGTAACTTTCAATGATATTCAGCATATTTCCACGTATTCCAAAGTGTGCGAGGTCTCGCAGTATTCGAACCGCCACGTGGTGTCGTATGCCTTTTCCATATCGAGAAAACAGACAGGAAGAATTGCTTGTGGACAAGGCTTCACGAATCTGAGCCTCTATGCGTATTAGATGGTCAGTGGTGGATCGGCCATCGCGAAACCCACACTGGTATGGGTCAAGCAGCTTGCTTGATTCTAGGAAATGTATTAGACGCCGGTTTATCATCTTCTCGAAGACTTTGCAGATGCAGCTTGTTAGAGCTATGGGCCGATAGCTGGATACGGACGATGGATCCTTGCCCTGCTTTAGGATAGGGATCACTATGGCCTCTTCCAGGCAGAGGGGATCTCGCCGGAGGTCCAAATAAAGTTATACAGACAGAGAAGCGTTTTCTTCGTTTCAGAGGGCAGGTTTTTTAACATTTCGTATAGTATGCGGTCAGAGCCTGGGGCAGATCGGTTGCAACAGGTGAGTGATGCATACAGCTCTGCTAGAGAGAAAGGTAAGTTATATGGCTCGTTCCCGGTGCTCTTTCGGTCTAGGTTTTTCTTTTCTATTGCTGCTTTGTATTTTGTAAATGCTGGAGAATAATGTGATGAACTGGACACATGTTCAAAATGAGCACCCAGATGATTTGCTTGGTCCTCCAGGCTGTCTCCCTGCGTGTGTATCAAGGGAGGCGGATGTGTTTGTCGTCCTCTTACTCTATTGACCCTGTTCCAAACCTTGGCCTCATCCGTGTACGAATTGATGCTTGATAAGAATTTTTGCCAGCTGTCTCTCCTGGCTTGTCTGCGCGTTCTCCTACCTTGGGACTTAATTTGCTTGAAATTGACAAGGTTTTCAGCAGTAGGAGAATCGCGAAGCTGCCTCCATGCTTTGTTCTGCTGCCTACGCGCGTTCCGACATTGTTCATTCCACCACGGAACACGAGGTTTACGAGAAAGTCCACTTGTTTGGGAAATACACTTAGATGCTGCATCAATTATGAAGTTGGTAAAATACTCGACGGCACCGTCAACTCCGAGCACAGACATGTCAGCCCACGAGATCGTACTGGTAAGTGTCTGGAATTTCTCCCAGTTCCCTGCATCGACCTTCCACTGGGGGCATGTGGTGGAGATTCGTATTGTCTTTGTGCTCGCAGCAGTATAGGGAAATGGTCGCTCCCATAAGGGTTTTTTATAACTTCCCATTCGAGTTCAGGTAATATGGATGGAGAAGCTATGCTTCTGTTTGCGAGACAATAATATGTAGGTTCTTTTTGTTTAGCAGACACGCACCGGATGAGAAAAAGAAAGTCTTCAATTAAACGGCCTCGCGCATCGATGCGAGAGTCGCCCCACAGGCCGCTGTGTGCATTGAGATCTCCAATAACAGGTAGGGTTCGGGGAGCTCATCAATGAAAGACTGAAATTCTTGTTTGTGCAGCTGGTAGTTTGGAGGTATATAGAGCGAGCAAATGGTTACCAGTTTATTTGAAAGGACAGCACGAACAGCCACGGCCTCCAGTGCGGTTTGCAGTGGAAAATGCTGACAGGCTACAGTTCTATCGAGTATTATGGCCACACCTCCAGATGATGCGGCAGCATCCTCGCGATCTCTTCGGAAAATATTATACTGACGGAGAAAGCTGCTGTTTCTAGAGTTAAGGTGAGTTTCCTGGACACACAGCACTTTTGGATTAAATTTGTGTAAAAGTTCTTGAATGTCGTCTAGGTTGTGCAGTAGTCCCCCTTATATTCCACTGAATTATTGTGTTCATGTTGGAAGGAAATGTGCTGTGTGTCTTGGTCGAGTACTTGGACTTATCCTACAGAGCCTTTTCAGGCCCTGTAATTGGAGTTTTCCCCCTTTTTGGGGTGCTCGAGAGAGCCTCGTCGCACCTAGGCGCTCCATGCGCCATCTCGCATGTGGTAGTGTCCATTGCCTCATCCGGGGCTTTGGACACTCGCTCCAACGAGCGATGTGTACGTACAGGCTTCGTCTTTGAGGACAAAGCCTTTGCCCCCACCAGTGCGGAGGTTGATGGACCCTCCTTTGCCTCTGTGCGGCCCTGGCTGCTGCCAAGGTTTGCAGAGGCCACTGGTGTGGCCGAGTCGAGGGAGGGCAGGGCAGCCTTGGCTGCTCCCACCGTAGGGGCGGTTGCCCCAGCCGACGGCTCGCTACGTGCAGGCCGGGCTGGTGGCGGAAGCCGTTGCGACCGTGCCCCCTGACGTGCCGCATCAGCGTATGTAGTGTTATGAAAAGGCGAGCACCTTTTGCGTGCTTCCCTGAACGAGATGTTCTCACGGACCTTTATAGTTATTATTTCTTTTTCTCTTTTCCAGCCTGGACAAGAGCGAGAATACGCCGGGTGTTCGCCGTCACAATTTACACAGTGAGGCGTGGCCTCACAGCTATCTGAGGCATGGCCTTGCACTCCGCACTTGGCGCAGGTGAGTCGACCACGGCAACTCTGCGAACCGTGTCCGAACCTTTGGCACTGGTAGCATCGTCTCGGATTTGGGATGTAAGGTCGCACGTTCAGTTTGATGTAGCCTGTTAGGATCGTCTGGGGCAGAATGCTTGATGAAAATGTCAGAATTAGATGGTGTGTTGGTATTTCTTTATTGTCCCGCCTGATTTTTATGCGTTGCACATTGATGACATTTTGGTCGCTCCAGCCTTCTAGAAGCTCGGTTTCAGTCAATTCTAGGAGGTCTATGTCAGATACTACTCCGCGTGAGGTATTCATGGTTCGATGTGGCGTAACAGTTACCGGGTGCTGTCCGAGTGATTGAAGACTGGTGAGCTTTTGGTATTGTTGGTGATCCTTAACCTCCAACAGAAGGTCACCGCTGGTCATTCTGGTGATCTTGTAGCCAGGTCCAAGGTTTTCCGTCAGAGATTTTGCGACAACAAATGGTGAAATTATTCGGGCTGATGATGATGATGATATTTGGTGTTTTGTGGCGCAAGGGCCAAGTGTGGCCAAAGAGCGCCAAGACAATGAATGGTATGTTTGCCATGATCAGTGAGTTCCGATGACGGGATGCAATGTGGCTGTAAAGGGGCCTAAGAACAAATCGCGGTATAGAAGCGTAAAACATATATCGAATATAATTATGGCAGTGACGTGTGGAATGATCTATGGGTAGTGAATGGATGAGAAATGGTCATGGTGCTTAGAGTATTAAGAGTATAAAAGTAGCACGACGCCTACCGGAAGCCTTTGTAGACAAAGACCAGGAGGCACGTGCTTTCTTTAATAAATACCGCAGCAGCGGCCTCTCCAGAGAGACCGTGCTACAAGTCACCTGGATATATAACACGAAAGTTAGGTATATCCTTTAAAAACGCGATAACGGATTGGTAATTAAAAAGAGGTTCATTGCCCAAAAACATACATGGATGCAATGGTAGATTCTGCCGTAACGATAATGAAAAATGTATTTTCCTCTGAGGCTCTAGTTCAGGGCATTGCAGGAGGACGTGAAGTACACTAAGTGGCTCGCCACATTCATCACAGACAGGCGGATGACCACCGGACAATAAGTATGCGTGTGTACTGTATGTGTGTCCTATTCTGAGTCTGCAAAGTGTAACTTGTGTGCGGCGTGTCTTCGATTCTGGTGGCCAATGAGCGAGTTGAGGCTTTATAGTGTGTAATTTGTTTCTCGTTTCTCTGTCCCACAGACGTTGCCAGTAGGCCCTGACCTTTTTCTTGAGAAAGGGTTTTAGGTCCATTACAGGGACAGCTATGGGTGAAGTGGCAGCGTCTGTATGAGCAGATGTGGCTAGCTTGTCGGCCAACTCATTCCCCTCGATCTCGCGGTGCCCTGGCACCCAGCACAGCACAATTTGTTGCTTGGATGCATACGCGGTGCAAATTATGGAATAAAGAGCTATAATGACGGGGTTTCTGTGCCTACTGAGAGTTTTTAAACATTTCAACACGGATAAAGAGTCAGTAAAGATGATTGCCTTGGGTATGTCTAACCGTTTGATGTGTTTAACCGCCGCCAGGATGGCGTAGGCCTCCGCTGTAAAGATGGTTGTGTTTGGGTGTAGAACTCCGGCAGCCGAAAAGGATGGACCGACCGCCGCGTAAGACACGCCAGTGTGTGACTTTGAGGCGTCAGTAAAATATTCCGGACAAGAGTATTTGTGCTGCAATTCGAGGAAGTGCATACGGATATGTGCGACCGGCGCATGCTTTGTGACCTCAATGAAGGACAGATCACAGTCAATCAGCTGCCACTGCCATGGCGGCAGCTCTACAGGAGGGGGCATGACATCGTGCTCATGGAGCGACACATCCATTTCTTCGGCAAGACTTCTTACTCGCAGTGCGTAGGGCTTTCTCACGGAAGGGCGGTTCAGAAAGGTTTGGGCACTGGACAGATCATTTATACTTGTGTAGGCAGGGTGCGTATTGTTTGAGTTCACTTTTAGGAAATATACAAAGGATAAGTAAGTTCTCTGTAGATGTAGCGACCATTCATTTGATTCGGCATAAAGGCTTTCTACGGGGCTTGTTCTGAACGCACCCGTAGAGAGGCGGATACCCTGATGGTGGACTGGGTCTAACATTTTCAAGGCGCTCGGCGTAGCGGAGTGATATATAATGGAACCGTAGTCTATACGTGATCGAATGAGGCTCTTATATAGATTCAATAGACATCTTGTGTCACTACCCCACGTAGTGCGAGACAACACTTTCAAGATGCTCATTGTCTTCAGGCACTTGTTTCTTAAATACTTTAGATGTGGGATAAACGTTAACTTCGCGTCCAGAATTAGGCCTAGGAATTTGTGTTCAGTTTTTACAGGTAGACCCTCACCCTGTATCTCGATGTTGGGATCAGGGTGCAGACCTCTCTTTCTGGAGAAGAGGACGCATGTGGACTTTTGTGGGTTAAGCCGAAAACCATTCTCGTCTGCCCACTTAGACAGTTTGTTCAGTCCAAGCTGAACCTGCCGCTCACAGATTGCAAGGTTACATGATGTGAAGCCTATCTGTACATCGTCGACATATACTGAATAAAATATGTTGCGTGGGATGTACAGACGCAGAGAGTTCATTTTTATGATAAAAAGGGTGCAACTGAGCACACCACCCTGTGGTACTCCAGTTTCCTGCACATATGGCCTTGATAGGGCATTACCCACACGAACACGGAATGTGCGGTTGGACAGATAACTTTCAATGATATTCAGCATAATGCCACGTATTCCAAAGTGTGCGAGGTCTCTTAGTATTCCGAATCGCCACGTGGTGTCATATGCTTTTTCCATATCAAGGAAAACAGACAGGAAGAATTGCTTGTGGACAAAAGCCTCGCGAATCTGAGCCTCTAGGCGTATCAGATGGTCAGTGGTGCATCGGCCGTCGCGGAATCCACACTGGTATGGGTCAAGCAGCTTGTTTGATTCTAGGAAATGTATCAGACGGCGGTTTATCATCTTCTCAAAGACTTTGCAGATGCAGCTTGTTAGAGCTATGGGCCGATAACTCGATACGGACGATGGATCCTTGCCCTGCTTCAGGATAGGGATTACTATGGCCTCTTTCCAGGCAGAGGGGATCTCGCCGGAGGTCCATATAGAGTTGTACAGGCAGAGAAGGGTTTTCTTTGTTTCAGAGGACAGGTTTTTCAACATTTCGTAGAGTATGCGGTCAGAGCCTGGGGCAGATTGGTTGCAACAGGTGAGTGATGCTTGCAGCTCTGCTAGGGAGAAAGGTAGGTTATATGGCTCGTTCCCAGTGCTCTTTCGGTCCAGTTTTTGTTTTTCTATTGCTGATTTGTATGTTGTAAATGCTGGAGAATAGTGTGATGAACTGGACACATGTTCAAAATGTGCACCCAGATGGTTCGCTTGGTCCTCCAGGCTGTCTCCCTGCGTGTGTACCAGGGGAGGCGGATGTGTTTGTCGCCCTCTTACTCTATTGACCCTGTTCCAAACCTTGGCCTCATCTGTGTACGAATTGATGCTTGATAAGAATTTTTGCCAGCTGTCTCTTCTGGCTTGTCTGCGCGTTCTCCTACCTTGGGACTTTGTTTTCTTGAAATTGACGAGGTTTTCAGTAGTAGGAAAATCGTGAAGCTGCCTCCATGCTTTGTTCTGCTGCCTACGTGCGTTCCGGCATTGTTCATTCCACCACGGGACACGGCGTTTGCTAGAAAGTCCACTTGTTTGGGGAATACATTTAAAAGCTGCATCAATTATGAAATTAGTAAAATATTCGACGGCACCGTCAATTCCGAGTGATGAAATGTCAGCCCACGAGAGCGTACTGGTAAGTTTTTGGAATTTCTCCCAGTCCGCTGCATCGACCTTCCACCGGGGAGCGTGTGGTGGAGATTCGTATTGTCTTGGTGTTCTCAGCAGTATGGGGAAATGGTCGCTCCCGTAAGGGTTTTTTATAACTTCCCATTCAAGTTCAGGAAATATGGATGGAGAAGCTATGCTGAGATCTATAGAAGAAAAAGTTTTGTTTGCAAGACAATAATATGTAGGTTCTTTTTTGTTTAGCAGACATGCACCGGATGAGAAAAGAAAGCCTTCAATTAGACGGCCTCGAGCATCGGTGCGAGAGTCGCCCCACAGTCCGCTGTGTGCATTCAGATCCCCAAGAACAAGATAAGGATCTGGCAATTCGTCTATTAGGGACTGGAATTCATGTTTGTGTAAGCGGTAATGTGGGGGTATGTAAAGCGAGCAAATGGTGACGAGTTTGTTTAAGAGAACAAGTCGAACTGCCACTGCTTCAAGGGGTGTTTGCAGCTGCAAACGTTGACATGCTATGCTTTTGTGAGTCATAATGGCAACACCGCCTGATGATGCGAGACCATCATCGCGATCTTTACGAAACGTAACATACTGTCGAAGAAAGTTTGTATGTGTCGATTTTAAATGAGTTTCCTGTACACACAGCACTTTTGGATTGTGTTTGTGGAGAAGTTCTTGCACATCATCGAGGTTCCTAAGAAGGCCTCTGATGTTCCATTGTATAATTTGTGTGGCCATACTGAAAGTAAATGGGTGCTGTGTGTACTAAAAACAAAAAGGAAGGGTTGCATTAGATTACAGAGCCCTTTCCAGGCCCTGTAACGCGGGATTTGTCTTTTCTGAAGCGGTCGAGGGAACCTCGCCGCTTCTTAGGCGCTTGGTGCGCCGTCGGGGTGGGTGTGGTGTCCATTGCCTCTTGTGAGGCGCCGGACACGCGCTCTTGCGAGCGAGAAGTTTCACGAGAAAGTCTCGCCGCGAAGGACGAGACATTTGCGCCCACCAGCCCGGATGTCGATGGGGCTGCCTTTGGGCCTGAGCTGCGCCGGCTGTTGCCAGCACCAGCAGGGGCCGGTGAGGGTGAGGCAGCCTTGACTGCACCCACCGTGGGAGCTGCTGGCGGGCCTGCGGGTTCGCTACGCGAAGCGCAGGCTGCCACCGAGGACTGTTGTGGTGCCGGCAACCCTAGGGTAACCGGGCCTGTTTGCTGGTTAGGTGGAGTACACTTAGCTACTTCCACCCTGGGGGCAGGAGCCACAAGCGACAGCTCGCTGCGCGCGGGCTGGGCTGGTGGCAGTAGCCGCTGCGACGCTGCCCCTTGACGCGCCGCATCAGCGTAAGTGGTCGTGTGGAATGGTGAGCACCTTTTGCGTGCTTCCCTGAACGATATGTTTTCACGGACTTTCAGTGTTATAATTTCCTTTTCTTTTTTCCAACTTGGACAAGACCGGGAGTACGCTGGATGCTCACCATCGCAATTAACGCAGTGAGGTGTGGCCTCGCAGTTGTCTGAGGCATGACCTTGTACTCCACACTTAGCACAGGTGAGTCGACCACGGCAGCTCTGTGAGCCATGGCCGAATCTTTGACATTGGTAGCATCGCCTAGGATTGGGTATATATGGTCTTACTGCTATCTTTGTGTAGCCTGTTTCAATGCTTTGTGGTAAAGTGCTCAATTCGAAGGTGAGTATGAGGTGTTTCGTGGGAATGTCTTTGTTGTCCCGCCTCATAACAATGCGCTGCACATTCGTGACGTTCTGCTCCTTCCATCCTTCTAGCAATTCGGTTTCAGATAGGTCGATGAGGTCTGCTTCGGATACTACCCCCCGTACTGTGTTCATGGAACGATGTGGTGAAACAGTAACTGGGACATCACCAAAGGTAACAAGATTGCTAAGTCTGTTGTGTTGCTCCTTATCACGTAGCTCAAGCAGAAGGTCCCCACTTGGCATTTTGGTGACTTTGTAGCCAGGGCCTAGAGTGTTGGTCAAGGTTTTCGCAACTACGAATGGGGATATGGTTCTCGCTAGTCTTTCAGTTCTTTCACTATGTACTACCTGATATCGTGGGAAAATGTCTTTAGGCCGGGTGAACAAATTCAAAAACTCATCGGTGCGTCCCCTCTTCTGAGGGAGACGATCAAGAAGCCGTGGAAAAGCAGGTGTTCCCATAGGAGTCTAGTGTACTTCGGCAGCAATGGCAGCCACCCACCACGGAGTCCAACAAGGGGACGCTGCAGCACTTAACGTGTAAGGCTGCAGGCGCCAGCCGTACATTGCCGCTATAACCTTATATATAGACCCAAGAGAGGGCATCTACACAAGGTTAACCCGAGCCGCCTATGAAAGTGAGGAAGTAACTGAAGAGAAGAGGAGACAGGACAGTAAAGAAAGGAGATAGGAAAGAAAAAGGGCAGAGAGGGGGATAGGAAAAGGCGACCAGCCGGTTTCCCCTGGGTGGGTCAGCCCAGGGGGGCCGTCTACGTGAAGCAGAGGCCAAAGAGGTGTGTTGCCTCTGCCGAGGGGCCGTAAAGGTCCAAACACCCGGCTTTGGCTCAACCCCCAGGATCCCCTTTTCCCCGGACACGGCTAAGCCACGCACGGCGACACGTGGGAGGGTCCAACCCTCGTGTGCTCGGGTACGTGGTGGCGCAACTCACCAAACGCCTGCTTGCGCAGACGCCCCTGCGGGGAAAAAAATTATTCGGGCTGATTTTTCGGTTTTCTCACTGTGGATCACGTGGAATCGCGGGAAAGTTTCAGTTGGCTTTGTAAACGTATACAAGGATTCATCGGTGCGCCCCCTCTTCTGAGGCTGGCGATCAAGACGGGGAAATGTAGGGGTTCCCATGTAATTAGTTTTGTGTTCGGCAGCAATGGCGGCCACCCACCATGGAGCCCAACTTGGGGACGCTGCAGTTCTTAATGTTTAAGACAGCATACGCCAGCCGTACATCGCTACTATAACCGAATGTATTATGCCCATGGGAGGACAGGTACACAAGGTTAACCCAAGCCGCCTATGAAAAACGTGGAAGTAAGAGAAGAGAAGAGAAGACAGGACAGTAAAGAAAGGAGATAGGAAAGAAAAAGGTCAGAGAGGGGGATAGGAAAAGGCGACCAGCCGATTTCCTCTGGGTGGGTCAGCCCAGGGGTGCCGTCTATGTGAAGCAGAGGCCGAAGAGGTGTGTTGCCTCCGCCGGGGGGCCTTAAAGGTCCAAACACCCGGCATCGGCTCAACCCCCAGGATCCCCCTTTCCCCAGACACGGCTAAGCCGCGCACGGCTACACGCGGTAGGGTCCAACCCCCATGTGCTCGGGTCCGTGGTGTCGCAACACACCAAACGCCTGCTTTCGCAGACGCCCCTGCGGGGTATGGGGTGGAAGATATAGTGAACAAATGGTGATGGTTTTATGAGACAGAACGGTGACCGCTACAGCCTCGAGAGATGTATTTAATTGGACATTTCGTGTAGGAGTACCGCCCTGCACTACTATGGCGACTCCTCCTGACAGACGGCTGGAGTGTTCGCGGTCCTTGCGTACGACAGTAAAACCTTTCAAGAATTGTGTATTTTTGGGGCCTAAGTTCGTTTCTTGAAGGCAGAGTGCAACTGGCGATAGCTTATTTATAATGTCTTTGATGTCACCTAGATTATGAATCAGGCCTCTACAGTTCCAATGGATGATGAAAGCCATTGTAAGACAAATAAAAATGTTTACTTATGTGCGTGTGAGCTAAAAAGTGATAGGTGACATGTAATAGAAAGATCACTACTCTAATCGAGGGCGGTAGCCGTTCAGGTTACCTGTCCCTTTTTCAGCGCAGTTACAAGAAGTCTGTCCTTCTTGCTGCGCTCCAGGGAGCGCGGATCTTTTGGCGTCAATGACGCCGGGGTTTTTGGGTCGACCTCCATCGCCTTCTCCGAGGCGCTGGACGATCGAGAGCCAGGCGCCGAAACGCGTGTCTCGGGCCGTGGAGTTCGGTTCAACTTTGGGCCCTGCGACACTGCGGTCTGCCGGCCCGTATTCGATGATGATGGAGCAGCACTGGCTGCTACCACCAAGGGGGCGGATGGAGTTTCTGCAGGAGTGCCGCGCGCGGACCCTGTAGACTCCTGAAACCGGTGTGGCGCTGCCCCCTGCCGCGCCGCACTGGCATAGCTAAGTTGAGGTAAGTGTCCCAACCTTTTCCTCGCTTCATAGAATGAAATTTTTTCTTTTACGGTGATTGCAATTATTTCTTTTTCTTTTTTCCAGCAAGGGCAACTCCGTGAGTAGGCTGGATGGTCTCCCTTACAATTGGCACAATGTGCAGGAGCATTGCAGTTGTCAGAAGGATGGTCGTTGGCACTACACTTCGCGCATGTTTCTTTTCCTCTGCATGATTGTGATGCATGTCCAAACCTCTGGCACTTGAAGCACCGCCTTGGGTTCGGTATGTACGGTCGGACGTTGATTCTTAGGTATCCTGCTTCGAGTGATGTGGGCACAGTACTAGTTCCAAATGTTAGTATCACGTGTTTTGTGGGGATTTGTTGGTCGTTTCGTCTGAGTGTAATCCTTTGTACCTTAATTACGTTTTGATCTTGGAACCCTTCGAGGAGCTCTTCGTCACTAAGGTTTAGGAAATCTTCTTCTGATATTACTCCCCTGCTTGTGTTGAGCGAGCGATGTGGAGAGATTGTGACGTTAATGTCACCGACACTGGTGAGTTGGGCGAGCTTTTCAACTTGGTCTTTCTTTTTCAGTTCGAGGAGGAGGTCTCCGCTAGCCATCTTTGTGGCTTTGTAGTCCGGTCCAATCGTGTTTACGAGGCATTTCGATACAAGGAAGGGTGAGAGTTTTCTTACGCTTGTGTTGCCTTCACTATGAAGGACATGGTACTTAGGGAAGGTGTCTAGGTCGGTTCGGAGGGTAAATTGGAAAATTGCATCGGTGCGACCTCTTTTCAGAGGCCGATCTGAAAGTCGGGGGAACGCTTCTGCCATAACATGGTTTCAAAGTTCGGCGGCGGTGGTAGCCACCCACCACCGAGCCCAACAAGGGGACGCTACAGGTTACGCGAAACCTGCAGACGCCAGCTATGCACCGCCACTATAACCTAATGTACATACCCAAGACTGGATACATTACACACGGTTAACCCTTGCCGCCCGGAAATTTGGAAGTGAGAAGAAGTGAGGAGGAGACAGGACAGATGGAAAAGTGAGAGAAAAAGACAAAAGATTGAAGAGGGGGACAGGAAAAGGCGACTGCCGATTTCCTCCAGGAGGGTCAGTCTGGAGGTGCCGTCTATGTGAAGCAGAGGCCGAAGAGGTGTGTTGCCTCCGCTGGGGCGCCTTAAAGGTCCAATCACCCGGCATTGGCTCAACCCCCAGGATCCCCCTTTCCCCAGACACGGCTAAGCCGCGCACGGCTACACGCGGGAGGGTCCAACCCTCGTGTGCTCGGGTCCGTGGTGTCGCAACACACCAAACGCCTGCTGACGCAGACGCCCCTGCGGGACCACTTACGTGGTTTCCTCTTTCCAATCCAACAATTGTATTGCCGTGTCCGCCTTATTTCATGCTGCATAACCTCCACCAGTTCCTTATATTCCCAGACTGCTGTAGGAAAAGCCTCAATTTTCTTCTCTATGTTGTTTGCGATCTCTGTTATTTGCTCGTCATTCATTTTTAAAAACTCTGAGGCTATTGGTTCATGTTCTGCACTGGTATCTCTCCCAAACTTTAATGCTAAACGTCTATGATCGCTTCCCAGGCTATTTTTTCCATTTTCGTCTATTATCATTTGGTCCAGTTGTTCGTAGACCATTTCTGAGACTAAGGCGTAGTCGATACATGACTGCCTGTTTCCGCATTGCCACGTTACCTGTCCATGACACTTATTCTCCCTGTTAACTACTATAAGGTTCTGTTCATCACACAAATCCAGCACTAGAGAGCCGTTGTAATCAGTATATCCGTCTAAATCGGTCCATGTGCGCGTTCATATCTCCCACTAATATCACCTGGCCCGAGTTACTGAACTCATTAATATCGCTTCTAATGCAATCGACCAATTCCTTATTTTTTTCCCTGCTATCACTACCTGTCCATAGGTAAGCTACTCCCAGCCACGTCTTTTTACCTTGCCATGTACCACTAATCCATAAATGCTCTTTGCATGTCTCGTTTACCCTTCGCCACTTCAGACCTCGCCTAATTAGTACGCCTACGCCTCCGCCTTTCCTTGACCCGGTCATTCTGTTGCACCCTTCCCATACAAAGTTGTCAATAACAGGCGGCTGCTCCAAATCTCGTAGATGCGTTTCGGTCAAGGCGTACACGCTAATCGCTTCATCATTCAGTTGCGTTTGAATTTCCAGCCATTTTTCCTGCTTACGACCACCCTGCATGTTAATGTAGCAAATTTTACCTTCTCTATTCTTATCCTTTCTGGGTCTTTTCCTGACTGCTGGTCGCCTAATTCTGCCCTTTACTGGTGTTTCGGTGCCCCCAGGAGGCGCTACCACTGCCCATGGGGCAGTGGCAGCGCCTCCTGGGGGCACCGAAAACGACCATGCTTTCGTGCTTTTTCCCACTTTCGGCCCTTTGGTGACCGCATGTATCGTGACGGCGTAGTATGTGGTAGTTTGTATGGGTGTTCTGTGGTAGTATTTCGATATTATGCGTCTTATACGGCGGGTTCCAGCCACGTTCCTTTCAACAGTGAGGACAGTAATTTATGAAACTGCGGGGCTGTGTGGCCGAGTGGCTGTGTGGCTGAGTGGTTACGACGCTTGCTTTGGGATCTGCAGTACGCGGGTTCAAATCCCGCTTTGGCTACTTTTTTTTTTCTCTTGTTATTTATTAACCTTTTCTTTCTTTTTTTTTCGTCTGTGTTTGGCAGCGCCGTCGGTTGTGCCTAGGCGCCTAGGCGCCGACGCGAAGCGGCTGTCGTTGGGGTGTTGCGGAGCGCTCGCTCGTGTGTACCAATTTCAAATCGAATTTTACCGTAAATCTGTTCAAGTATTAAATTGCATAGTATGACTTCATCGAGCATGACAGCTACATGTAGACCTTTTTGGTGCCAGTGGGACCAGTATGAGCCAGTTTAACTGGTTTAACTACCAAACGGGTCCCCTGTTTAGACCCACTTCTGTATCAGAGATTCTTGTTAAAACCTGCCTGCGGGCCAAATAGGCCCCTGTTTGGTGCCAGTGCCCAGTATGAACCAGTTTGTTCGCTAAACGGGGCCCCTGTTTAGACCTATTTCTGTGTGGGAGGGTCCCGTTTAAACCTATTTGCAAGCCAAACAGGACCCCGTTCAGACCCGTTTGTGTGTAAACGGGTCCTGTTTACACCTGTATGTTGCCAAACAGGACCCCGTTAAAACCTGTTTAAACCTGTATAACCCTGTTTGAAATTAAATAGGATTTTTTAGTAGGGTTACTACCTTTGATTCATAGTAGAAGCTAGTCGACGAGACCCCAACCAGCAAGCCCGACCTCGGAATCTGGACCCGGACCCGGCTGCGCCTAGACCCCCTTTGCACTGCCCTCGGGATCGGCCCACCTGGTAGGTCTCGCGGGGCTGCTGGCGGACTACCTGGTTTTGATCAGGGATCCTGCAGAGTGCTACCTGCTGGGTTGCACTACACTCCAGGGGTCTTGATGATGTGTGGTGTTTTATGGCGCAAGGGCCAGTTATGGCCAAAGAGCGCCATGCCAGTGTTTGTGAGTGTGCAGTGGAGCGATGAATTCTGAGAAGTAGATGAAGTGTGGCTGTAAAGGGGCCTAAAAATAATTGCTGTAAAATGCGTAAAATATATATGCACTAAAATCATGGCAATGACTAATAACGTGTACTATGAAATGGTGAATGCATTGAGAAAGAATGACACGATGTTTAAAATATTTAAGATGTAGTAATTGGAAAGAAGCACTACTGCCTAAAAAGAGCCCTTGAACCACAAGGGCCTGGAGGCATGTGCTTATACAAAACTACTATCACAGCAGCATCCTCTGGAGGGAGGATGCGCTATGAATTTATTGGGCTTATAACATGCAGTACCACATCGTTTAAGAAAGCGAGGACTGCTCTGGTGCTAAACAGCGGTTCCTCACCAAGAAACATACTGGGATGCAGAGGGACATGATAGCGGTAAGCTAAAGGGAAATGTTTTTTTCTATCTGCTTCGGCATCCCGACACTCCAGGAGAACGTGGAGGACGGTTAGCCTCTCACCACATCTACCACAGGTTGGTGGTTCATCCCCGGTCAACAAAAAACTATGGGTGCCAAATGTATGACCTATTCTGAGACGACAGAATAGGACATCAGTTCGTCGTGTTTTCGCTACGGGGGGCCAGAAACCTAACTGTGGCTTAATCACGTGAAGCTTATTATTTGTTTCTGCATCCCACAGACGTTGCCAATGGCTTCGCAATTTCTTACGCAAGAAATGTTTCAAATCTGTTGCAGAAACAGTAGCTGTAGGATTGGTAGCGTGCGATGTTATTGATGTAGCCATTTGGTCAGCTAGCACATTACCCTCAATGCTTCTATGGCCAGGCACCCAACATATAATGATATGCTGGTTAGATACATACGCTCTACACAGTACGGAGTAGAGCTCAATGAGAATAGGATTTTTCTGTTTACAGGGTGACTTTAAAGCGTTTACAACACTTAGAGAGTCTGTAAATATGATTGATTTTTGAAGTTTAGATTTCCTTATATGCCTCACAGCTGACAATAGTGCGTAAGCCTCAGCCGTAAAGATACTTGCTTCCGGGTGGAGTACACCGGATTCCGAGAAGGATGGGCTGACGGCTGCATACGACACCCCGTCACGTGACTTAGAAGCGTCTGTATAAAACTCTGTGCATGTGTATTTGGACTGGAGTTCAAGGAAATGCATTTTGATATGTGCCTCTGGTGCGTGCTTAGTGACCTCCACGAATGATGTGTCACACTCTATGAGCTGCCACTGCCACGGCGGTAACAGTTTCGCTGGAGCCATAAGACAGTGTTCAAGCAACGGAACACCCATTTCCTCACTAAGATTCCGCACACGCAAAGAGAAAGGTTTTCTCGATGCCGGTCGATTTTGGAAGAGTGTGGCAGTGGTCATGTCGTTTATGGTTGAATAAGAGGGATGTTCAATGTTCGCGTGTACTCTAAGAAAATATGTAAAACTATTATATGAACGCTGCAGATGAAGTGACCACTGATTCGACTCTACGTAGAGGCTGTAGATCGGACTTGTTCGGAAAGCACCGGTCGCGAGGCGGATGCCCAGATGGTGAACGGGGTCTAGAATTTTTAATGCACTTGGCGTTGCGGAATTATAAATTATAGCTCCGTAATCAAGGCGTGAGCGGACAAGACTGTTGTACAAGTTAAGTAGGCATTTTCGGTCACTACCCCATGTTGCGTGCGACAAAATTTTTAAAAGGTTCATCGTCTTCAGACACCTTGCCTTCAAATATTTAAGATGTGGGATAAAGGTAAGCTTCGAGTCTAGAATTATTCCCAGGAATTTATGCTCACTGCTCACGGATAGTTCCTCTTGATTAATCGTGAGATTTGGCACTGGTGTCATACCTCTTTTGTTTGAGAAAAGTATGCACGTACTTTTCTTTGCATTTATTTTAAATCCATTTACATCAGCCCATTTAGACAGTTTGTTTAATCCAAGCTGTACCTGTCGTTCGCAGATAGCAATGTTGCATGATTTGAAACCTATCTGTACGTCATCGACATACACAGAATAAAACATGCTGTGTGGAATGACTGTATGCAGGGAGTTCATTTTTACAATGAAAAGTGTGCAACTAAGCACACCCCCTTGCGGCACGCCAGCCTCCTGGATGAATGTTCTAGACAAAGCATTGCCCACTCTTACGCGAAACGTGCGGTTAGACAAGTAGCTTTCGACTGTGTTAAACATATTACCGCGGACCCCCATCGCAGAGAGATCTCGCAGAATCCCGAAGCGCCATGTCGTGTCGTACGCTTTCTCTAAATCTATAAATACAGAAAGTAAAAACTGTTTATGAATAAACGCATCTCTGATGTTTGCCTCGATGCGAACAAGGTGGTCTATTGTCGACCTACCTTCTCGGAATCCACACTGGAAGGGGTCTAGTATTTTGTTATTTTCTAGGAAACTAATTAAACGCCGGTTTATCATTTTTTCATACAGCTTGCACAGGCAGCTTGTTAGAGCTATTGGCCTGATGTATGGTGTTTAATGGCGCAAGGGCCAAATATGGCCAAAGAGCGCCATGCCAGTGTTTGTGAGTTTGCAGTGGAGTGATGAATTCTGAGAAATAGATGAGGCGTGGCTGTAAAGGGGCCTAAAAATAATCGCTGTAAAGTGCGTAAAATATACATGTACTAAAATCATGGCAATGACTAAATGAGGTGTACTATGCAATGAAGAATGCATTGAGAAAGAATGACACGATATTTAAAATATTTAAGATGCACTAATTGGCAAGAAGCACACCTGCCTAGACAGAGCCCTTGAACCACAAGGGCCTGGAGGCATGTGCTATAAAAAAAACTATCACAGCGGCATCCTCTAGAGAGAGGATGCGCTACGAACTTATTGGACTAATAACATGTAGCACAACATCGCTCAAAAAGCCAAGGATTGCATTGGCATTAAAAAGTGGTTCTTCACCAATAAACATCATGGGATGAAGAGGGATATGATAGCGGTATGCCACAGGAAAATGTTTTCTTCTCTCCGGTTCGGCTTCCCGACATTCCAGCAGGACGTGGAGGACGGTCAGCCTCTCACCACATCTACCACAGGTTGGTGGTTCATCACCAGTAAGCAAAAAATTGTGGGTGCCGTACGTGTGTCCTATTCTAAGACGGCAGAATATGACGTCAATTCGCCGTGTTTTCGTTGCTGAGGGCCGGAAACCTAACTGTGGTTTAATCATGTGAAGTTTATTACTTGTTTCAGCGTCCCACAAGCGTTGCCAGTGGCTTCGCAATTTCTTTCGCAAGAAAGGTTTCAAGTCTGTTGCAGGAACAGCTACTGTATAATTACTAGTGTGTGATGTCGCTGATGTGGCCATTTGGTCTGCTTGCACATTACCCTCAATGCCTCTATGGCCCGGCACCCAGCATATTATTACATGCTGGTTTGCTACATACGCTCTGCATAGGGCGGAATAGAGCTCAATGAGTACAGGATTTTTGTGCTTGCAAAGTGACATCAGGGCTTTCACAACGCTTAGAGAGTCTGTAAATATAACTGTTTTTTGAAGTTTTGTTTTCGTTATATGATTCACAGCCGACAATAGTGCATAGGCCTCAGCCGTAAAGATACTTGTTTGTGGGTGGAGTACACCGCATTCGGAGAAAGATAGGCCGACGGCTGCATAAGAAACCCCGGCATGTGATCTAGAAGCGTCAGTGTAAAACTCTGTACACGAGTACTTGGATTGAAGCTCTAGGAAATGCATTTTAATCTGTGCCTCTGGAGCGTATTTCGTGACCTCTACGAACGATGTGTCACACTCTATGATCTGCCACTGCCACGGCGGTAACAGTTTAGCAGGAGGCATAGGTCGATGTTCAAGCAATGGAACACCCATTTGCTCACTAAGATTCCTTACACGTAATGAGAACGGTTTTCTCGCTGCAGGTCGGTTATGGAAGAGTGTAGCAGTGGTCATATCGTTTATGGTGGAATAAGAAGGATGTTCATTGTTTGCTTGTACTGTCAGAAAATACGTGAAACTGCTATATGATCGCTGCAGATGGAGTGACCACTGGTTCGACTCTACATAGAGGCTCTGGATCGGGCTTGTTCGGAAAGCACCGGTTGCGAGGCGGATACCTAAATGGTGAACGGGGTCTAGTATTTTTAATGCACTTGGCGTTGCAGAGTTATAAATTATAGCTCCGTAATCAAGGCGTGAGCGGACAAGACTGTTGTACAAGTTTAGGAGGCATTTTCGATCACTACCCCATGTTGTGTGCGAGAGATTGATTGATTGATGTGTAGTTTTTATTGGCGCAAGGGCCAGATATGGCCAAAGAGCGCCATGTACGTAGTGATGAGTAATCAATGAATGGTTTAACAGATTAAGAAATTAGTTAAGAATGGTGGATAAATGTGGCTGTAAAGGGGCCTAAAATCAATCACTAAGATGTTTAGAATATAAATATACTAAAATTATCGCAATGATTTGTGATGTGCGCTATGATCATAAAATATTTGCGATGAAGAATGGTTAGCAGGACCTGGAGGTGACAACAGCACTAGTACCTCACAGAGCCCTTGGGGGCAAGGACTGGTAGGCACGTGCTTACAATTGTGCTTGTATTGCAGCTGCAACCTCCAAGAGGAGGTCGTGCTACAAGTATCCGGGCCAAATGACTTTTAAGATGTTGGTTTCAGCTAAAAATTTCAGTACTGTTTGAAATTCAAAAAGCGGTTCATTGCTAAGAAAAAATGCAGGGTGTAAAGGTAAGTGATGACGATATGCGAAACGGAAGTACTTTTTCCTCTCTGCTTCTACTTCAGGGCACTCAAGAAGAACATGGAGGACTGTAAGGCTATCGCCACACTTTGTACATGTCGGAGGATCACTTGCATTCAGTAGGAAAGAGTGAGTGCCGTAAGTATGCCCTATTCTTAATCTACAGAGGAGCACTTCCTTGTGTCTTGCTGTTCTCTCAGATATCCAGTTTCCTAATTTTGGTTTTATGGTGTGCAGTTTATTTAATACTTCGTCATCCCACTGGCTTTGCCAATACTTCCTCAACTTATGGCGTAAGAAGGGCTTGAGGTCTGTAGCTGGTATGGGTTTATTTACGTCTGTCTCACTAAAAGTAACTAACGAAGCATTTTCATCAGCAGCTACATTGCCTTTTATTCCTCTGTGGCCAGGTATCCAACATAAGACAATGCTTTGGTTTTGCACATATGCTGAGCATAGTGAGGTGTAGAGCTCATTAAATACAGAGTTTGTGTGTCTTCGGAAGCTCATTAGGGCTTTTACAACACATAATGAGTCTGTGAATATGATAGCCTTATCGAGATTAGTCTGCTTGATATGCTTTACCGCTGAAAGTATTGCGTAAGCTTCAGCTGTGAAAATACTTGTGTTTGGATTTAGAGCACCGGACGTCGAAAACGACGTCCCGAGGGCTGCGTATGCGACACCAGAAGATGACTTCGAGGCATCTGTATAGAATTCTGAGCGGGAATACTTCGCCTGAAGTTCAAGGAAGTGCGAGCGTATGTGTGCCTCAGGCGCACGTTTTGTTATTTCGACAAAAGAGATATCGCACTCTATGGTCTGCCATTCCCACGGCGGTGGCAGGCAAGTGGGAGCCATAAGGGTATTTTCTGCTAGTGGAATACCTATTTCTTCTGCCAATGCTTGCAAGCGTAGGGAAAAAGGTGTTCTAATAGCTGGGCGGTTACGATGAAGTGTGGCAGTGGAGAGGTCCTGGATAGTTATATAGCATGGATGCTCAGTATCTGATTTTACCTTCATGTAGTAGGAGAAACTGAGATATGTTCTTTGAAGATGCAGAGACCATTCATTGGACTCAACATAGAGGCTTTGAACGGGGCTTGTTCTAAAGGCACCTGTTGCCAGACGAATACCAAGGTGGTGGACTGGGTCTAGGATTCTTAGGGCACTGCGTGTTGCAGAATGGTACACCACGGCACCGTAGTCAAGGCGCGAACGTATGAGACTCCTATACAAGCTAAGGAGACATCTTCTGTCAGAACCCCAGCTTGTGTGTGACAGAAGCTTCAGCAGATTCATCGTCTTCAGGCACTTCGCTTTCAAATATTTCAAATGGGATATGAATGTTAGTTTAGAGTCTAGAATGACACCTAAAAATTTATGTTCGCGACTCACAGATAGGCGTTCTCCATTTAGATGAATAACGGGGTCTGGTAATATACCTTTCTTATTAGAGAAGAGAACAGCCGTACTTTTCTGAGGGTTTAGTTTAAATCCGTTCTCGTCCGCCCACTTAGACAGCTTATTTAAACCAAGTTGCACTTGTCGCTCGCAGATAGCCAGATTACATGATTTGCAACCGATTTGTACATCATCCACATATACAGAGTAAAACAATGTACGTGGAATGATGGTATGCAGCGAGTTCATTTTTACGACAAAGAGGGTACAGCTTAGCACACCGCCTTGTGGTACACCAGTCTCCTGCGTAAATGGACGGGACAGGGCGTTACCGACTCTAACGCGGAACGTGCGATTGGAAAGATAACTTCGAATAACGTTCAGCATATTGCCTCGGACTCCCATACCAAACAGATCACGGAGAATTCCGAAGCGCCATGTGGTATCGTATGCTTTCTCCATGTCAAGAAATACCGACAGGAAGAACTGCTTGTGTACAAAGGCATCACGGATGTTAGCCTCAATGCGAACCAGGTGATCTGTTGAAGATCTACGTTCCCGGAACCCACATTGTAAGGGGTCTAGTATTTTATTAACTTCGAGATAGTGAAGCAGGCGTCGGTTAATCATTTTCTCGAACAGTTTGCATAGGCAACTTGTCAGGGCAATAGGCCTGTAACTGCTGGCCAGGGATGGGTCCTTGCCCTCTTTGAGAATTGGGATTATAATTGCTTCTTTCCAAGAGGAAGGAATGTACCCGGCAGACCACATTGCGTTAAAAAGTGATAATAGTGTTTTCTGGGTTTCAAAGCTTAAGTGTTTTATCATGTCATAAATTATTCGGTCGGTTCCTGGAGCCGAATTATTGCAGCAGTTCAGTGAAGCTTGAAATTCCGCCATGTTGAATGGATGATTGTATGGTTCAGTCTGTCTGCTTTTTTGAACCAGAGGAACTCGTTCTGCTTGTCGCTGATAGCTCAAGAATGTGTCAGAGTAGTGGGAGGAACTGGAAATGTATTCAAAGTGTGCTCCTAAAGTATCAGCTTGTTCTTTAAGCGTGTCTCTCTCGGTGTTGACTAAAGGCAGAGGCTGAGATTGCCGGCCTTTTAATTTTTTGACTCTGTTCCAAGCTTTCCTCTCGTCTCTGTAAGAATTTATACTTGAAATGTATTTTTGCCAGCTGTCCCTTTTGGCACGGCGGCGTGTTCGTCTACCCTGAGCCTTTATTTCCTTGAATATGATGAGGTTTTCTGTTGTTGGTGAGTCGCGAAGACGACTCCAAGCCTTATTTTGCTTCCTGCGCGCTTCCCTACATTCGTCATTCCACCAGGGAACACGACGTTTTGAAGGCGTCCCATTAGTTTCCGGAATACATATTGACGCTGCATCGACTAGAAATGCTGTTACGTATGCCACTGCGTCATCAATATAGAGTGTACAAATATCATCCCAGGTCAAGTACGTGAGCTCTCTGTATCGCTTCCAGTCGGCTGAGTCTACCTTCCACCTGGGAGCATGTGGAGTGTTTTCATCTTGTTTTGCACAGTTTAAAACAATGGGAAAGTGGTCGCTTCCATAGGGGTTCCTAATAACACTCCACTCCAGATAGGGAACAAGAGTACTTGACACTATGGTAAGATCTATCGAGGAAAATGTTTTGTGTGCAAGACTGTAGAATGTAGGTACCTTCTTGTTAAGTAAGCAGGCACCCGAGGAAAACAGGAAATTTTCTATTAGGCGCCCTCTCGCATCACAACGACAATCTCCCCAAAGGGTACTATGCGCATTGAAATCGCCTGCAACTATATAGGGCTCAGGAAGTTCATCGATAAAGTTCTGGAGGTCTGTTTTCAATAGTTGAGAACCAGGAGGAATATATAAGGAACTAATTGTAACTAATTTGTTAAATATCACAGCTCTAACTGCGACTGCCTCAAGAGGCGTTTGCAGCTGTAATTGCTGAGCAGCAACTCCCTTGTCGACTATAACTGCTACACCGCCGGACGATGCTGCAGCATCGTCGCGGTCTTTGCGGTAAATGGCATATTTCCGGAGAAAATCTTTATGTCTAGAATTAAGGTGTGTCTCTTGGACACACAGCACCTTTGGGTTAAACTTATGTAGTAGTTCTTTAATGTCATCAAGGTTCCGCAGAAGACCTCTGACATTCCATTGTAATATTTCAGTATTCATGTCTAAATAAAAAGAGGTTTGTGCTGTGTGTCTAAGAGGATTACTTAGCTTACAGAGCCCTTCCCGGGCGCCGTAATGCGGGGTTTGTCTTTCTTGCCGCGGTCCTGAGACTCGCGGCGGTCCTTCGGCGCTGGCTGCGCCGTCTGGCTAGGATTAATGTCCATTGCCTCTTGAGAGGTGCTGGACATCCGCTCTTGTGAGCGGTGTGGTCGTCGTGAAGACCTCGCCTCAAGAGACGAAGCCTTAGAGCCTATCAACCCGGAGGTCGATGGGCCTTGCATTAGGGACGGCGAAGCAGTGCTGGCTGCTTTCACCAGGGGGGCTGGTGGCACTTCCGCGGCCACACTCTTTGTGGACCGGGCAGCTGCCGGAGTCTGCTGCGGCGCTGCCCCCTTGCGCACCGTATCAGCATACTTTGTGGAATGAAGAAATGATACACGCTTTCGCGCTTCCTGGAATGAGATGTTTTCCTTTACTTTGAGGGTGATTATATCTTTTTCTTTTTGCCACGTCGGGCACGCTCTAGAGTAAGCTGCATGTCCACCGTCACAGTTCGAACAGTGGAGTGCGCCATCACAGTCATCTGAGGGGTGATCGTGGTCACCGCACTTGGCACAGGTTTGTCGGCCTCGGCAACTTTGTGAACCGTGGCCATACCTCTGACACTTGAAACACCTTCGAGGATTCGGTATGTATGGTCGGACACGGACTTTCGTGTATCCTGTTTCTAACGTTTCTGGCAGCACACTGGACGCAAAGGTGACGATCAGATGTTTAGTTGGAATTTCTTTGTTTTCCCGTTTGATTATTATTCTCTTAACTATGGTGACATTCTGCTCCTTCCAGCCCTCTAGGAGCTCTTCCTCGGTCAGGTACAGCAGATCATCGTCGGAAATCACTCCTCTGCTTGTGTTCATGGATCGATGTGGAGTCACTGTGAGGTTCACACCACCAAGTGAGACCAGATTTGGGAGTTTGTCATATTGTTGTTTGTCGCGGACCTCAAGAAGGAGGTCACCGCTCGCCATCTTTGTAACTTTGTAGCCGGGACCAATTGTTTCGGTGAGATTTTTCGCAACAGTGAAAGGTGAAATCATTCTTACGGTCTTTCCAGGGTTTTCACTATGAATGACATGAAATCGTGGGAAGGTTTCTTTGCGTTGAAAGAAGAATTGGGCTGTTTCTTCGGTGCGCCCTCTTTTTGAGAGAGGACGATCAGGTAGTTTAGGGAATGATGCTAATGCCATACAGGTTTATTGATTTCGGCAGCGATGGCAGCCGCCCACCATGGAGCCCAACAAGGGGACGGTACAAGGTTTGAAGATTACCTGCACACGCCAGCTATACACCGCCACTATAACCTAATGTACATACCCAAGACTGGATACATTACACACGGTTAACCCTTGCCGCCCGGAAATTTGGAAGTGAGAAGAAGTGAGTAGGAGACAGGACAGATGGAAAAGTGAGAGAAAAAGACAAAAGATGAAGAGGGGGACAGGAAAAGGCGACTGCCGATTTCCTCCAGGAGGGTCAGTCTGGAGGTGCCGTCTATGTGAAGCAGAGGCCGAAGAGGTGTGTTGCCTCCGCTGGGGGGCCTTAAAAGGTCCAATCACCCGGCATTGGCTCAACCCCCAGGATCCCCCTTTCCCCAGACACGGCTAAGCCGCGCACGGCTACACGCGGGAGGGTCCAACCCTCGTGTGCTCGGGTCCGTGGTGTCGCAGCACACCAAACGCCTGCTGACGCAGACGCCCCTGCGGGGTGCCGTCTACGTGAAGCGGAGGCCAAAGAGGTGTGTTGCCTCCACCGAGGGGCCATAAAGGTCCAAGCACTCAGCATTGGCTCAACCCCCAGGATCCCCTTTTCCCCGGACACGGCTAAGCCACGCACGGTTAAGCGTGGGAGGGTCCGACCCCCATGTGCTCGGGTCCGTGGTGTCGCAACCCACCAAACGCCTGCTTACGCAGGCGCCCCTGCGGGGTTGTGTGCGAGAGAATTTTTAAAAGGTTCATAGTCTTCAGACACTTTGTCTTCAGATATTTAAGATGGGGGATGAAGGTAAGCTTAGAGTCCAGAATTATGCCCAGAAATTTATGTTCACTGCTCATGGATAGTTCCTCTCGATTGATCGTGAGATTTGTCACCGGTGTCACGCCTCTTTTGTTTGAGAAGAGTATGCATGTACTTTTCTGTGCGTTTATTTTGAACCCATTTACATCCGCCCATTTCGACAATTTATGTAATCCAAGCTGCACCTGTCGTTCACAGATAGCGATGTTACATGATTTGAAACCTATCTGTACGTCATCGACATACACAGAATAAAACATGCTGCGTGGAATGACTGTATGCAGGGAGTTCATTTTTACAATGAAAAGTGTGCAACTAAGCACACCCCCTTGCGGCACGCCAGCCTCCTGGGTGAATGTTCTAGATAAAGCATTGCCCACTCTTACGCGAAACGTGCGGTTAGACAAGTAGCTTTCGACTGTGTTAAACATATTACCGCGGACCCCCATCGCAGAGAGATCTCGCAGAATCCCGAAGCGCCATGTCGTGTCGTACGCTTTCTCTAAATCTATAAATACAGAAAGTAAAAACTGTTTATGAATAAACGCATCTCTGATGTTTGCCTCGATGCGAACAAGGTGGTCTATTGTCGACCTACCTTCTCGGAATCCACACTGGAAGGGGTCTAGTATTTTGTTATTTTCTAGGAAACTGATTAAACGCCGGTTTATTATTTTTTCATACAGCTTGCACAGGCAGCTTGTTAGAGCTATTGGCCTGTAGCTGCTGGCTAAGGACGGGTCTTTGCCTTGTTTAAGAACCGGTATGACTATGGCTTCTTTCCATGAGGACGGAATACAGCCAGCCGCCCACATGGCATTAAAAAGAGACAGGAGTGTTGTCAGTGTTTCGGGGTGTAAGTACCTAATCATTTCGTACATGACACGATCGCCACCTGGCGCCGAGTTGTTACAACAAGCGAGAGATGCTTTAAGTTCGGCCAAGCTAAATGGTTGATTGTAAGCCTCACTCGAAGAACCCCTGCGGTTAAGAGGCTGCCGCTCTTCGCGTTCTTTAAACTTCAGGAAAGTGTCTGTATAATGCGATTCACTTGATACATATTGAAAGTGTTCACCTAGACAATCCGCCTGGTCTTCCAGGCTATCACCTTGGCTACTTACTAAGGGTAGAGGATGTGACTCCCGGCCTATTAGTTTATTTACCCTATTCCAGACTTTTGTTTCGTCGGTGTATGAATTTATACTGGAAATGTACCTTTCCCAACTCTCTCTCTTTGCACGTCGACGCGTTCTTCTGCCCTGTGACTTTGCTTGTTTAAAATTTATCAGGTTTTCAGCTGTTGGGGAGTTGCGAAACAATCCCCAGGCTTTGTTTTGCTTTTTACGTGCTTTCTGGCATTCATCATTCCACCAAGGCAGGCGACGTTTATTAGCTAGTCCATTAGTTTGTTGTATGCACCTTTCAGCAGCGTCAATGATAAAACCTGTTATATATGCCACAGCATCGTCTATGTTAAAAGAGGCAATGTCATCACGGCTTAAATATGTTATTTGTCGGAAACGTTCCCAGTTAGCCGAGTCAACCTTCCATCGGGGAACGTGTGGCGAGCATCTATCATGTTCTGTTAAGCCTAGCATAATTGGGAAGTGGTCGCTCCCAAAGGGGTTCTTGAGAACAGACCACTCCAGGTATGGCATTAGTGTACTCGATGCTATACTTAAGTCAATGGATGAATATGTGTTATGTGTAATGCTGTAATACGTAGGCTCTTTCTTGTTAAGTAATGATGCGCCTGAAGAAAACAGAAAATTTTCAATCAGGCGACCTCTCGCATCGTAACGTGAGTCTCCCCACAAAGTGTTATGTGCGTTGAAATCTCCGACAACTATGTATGGCTCCGGAAGTTCATTTATGTAGTTTTGGAATTCGGTTTTATGTAGTTGATAATTGGGAGGGATGTATATAGAGCTGACAGTGACCAGCTTGTCGAACAACACCCCTCGGACAGCAACTGCCTCTAGGGGCGTACGAAGTTTTAGTTCCCGGCAGGCAATACCTCTGTCGACTACAATAGCCACACCACCGGAAGACACGACTGTGTCATCGCGGTCCTTACGAAAAATGGCGTATTGTCGGAGAAAATCTGTTTGCGTGTGTTTGAGGTGTGTTTCTTGGACACACAGCACCTTTGGATTATACTTATGTAGGAGTTCTTTGATGTCATCGAGATTGTGGAGGAGTCCTCGGACATTCCACTGTAATATTTGTGTATCCATGTTGAATGTGGGTTTTGTGCTGTGTGTTAAGAAAGAGGAATTACTTCACAGAGCCCTTTCCGGGCGCCGTGATGCGGTGTTTTTCTTGTTTGGAGCGATCGCGAGACTCTCGCGGCTCCTTAGGCGCAAGTGGCGCCGTCTGGCTGGTTGTTGTGTCCATAGCCTCTTGCGAGGCGCTGGACACGCGCTCTTGCGAGCGGTTGGTTTGACGAGAAGGCCTCGCCTCGAGAGACGAGGCCCTCGAGGCCACCAGCCCGGAGGTCGATGGCCCCTTCTTGTGAGTTGGCGGAGCAGCGCTAGCTGCACCCGCCGAGGGAGCGGATGGCGTCACTGCCGGCTCACTGTGTGCGGGCCGGACAGCCGCCGGAAGCCGTTGCGACGCTGCCCCCTGACGCGCCACTTCGGCAAATGTGTTCTTTGGCAGGTAGGATACCCGCCTGCGTGCCTCCTTGAACGTTAGATTTTCCTTTACTTTAATCGTTACAATTTCTTTTTCTTTTTTCCAGGATGGGCACGACCGCGAGTATGCGGCGTGCTCCCCATCACAGTTCACACAATGTAGCGAGTTTTCACAAGACTCAGATGAGTGTTCATGAGCACTGCATTTCGCGCATGTTTGCCGGCCTCGGCAGTTCTGAGAACTGTGGCCGAATCGCTGGCATTTAAAGCATCTGAGAGGATTTGGAACGTATGGCCTGACACGAAGTTTGATGTATACGGCCTCGATGGACTCGGGCAGGACACTTGAGCCGAAAGTGAGCACCAGGTGCTTAGTCTTGATTTCTTTCCCGTCGCGCCTCATCTTAATTCTTTTAACGTTTATTACATTCTGCTCACTGAAGCCCTCCAAGAGTTCAGCCTCGGTTAGCTCCATTAAATCATCATCTGAAACAACGCCGCGCGTGGTGTTCATAGTACGGTGTGGTGTCAGTGTTATTGGGATGTCCCCAAATGACACTAACTTCGGCAGTTTTTCGTATTGTATCTGATCGCGGAGCTCTAGAAGCAGATCACCGCTTGCCATTTTTGATGCTTTGTAACCTCGGCCAAGAACTTCAGTCAGAGACTTCGAGACAAGGAAGGGTGAGATCATTTTCACTGTCTTTTCAGGCTTATCAGAATGGATGACGTGAAATCGTGGAAAGTTTTGTGCTCTGTTGCCAAAAAATTGAAATACATCTTCGGTGCGCCCTCGTTTTTGAGGGCGATCAGGGAGTTTAGGGAAGGCACTGTCCATGAGTATAGCTGGGATTTTCGGCAGCGATGCCAACCACCCACCAAGGAGCCCAACGCGGGGACGTGACAGGAGTTCCTGTAATCGGAATCCTGCCAACGCCAGTTGTACATCACTGCTATAACCAAATACAGCATAACCAAGACTGGCTAGCCACACAAGGTTAACCCTTGCCGCCCAGAAATTTGGAAGTGAAGAGAAGATAATAGGAGACAGGAAAGAAGAGACAGTGAAAGAGAAAGAAAAAGTGTTGAGAGGGGGACAGGAAAAGGCGACCACCGATTTCCCCCGGGTGGGTCAGTCCGGGGGTGCCGTCTATGTGAAGCAGAGGCCAAAGAGGTGTGTTGCCTCCGCTGGGGGGCCTTAAAGGTCCAATCACCCGGCATTGGCTCAACCCCCAGGATCCCCCTTTCCCCAGACACGGCTAAGCCGCGCACGGCTACACGCGGGAGGGTCCAACCCTCGTGTGCTCGGGTCCGTGGTGTCGCAGCACACCAAACGCCTGCTGACGCAGACGCCCCTGCGGAGCCCATAGAGTGTTATGCGCATTTAAGTCTCCGGCAACAATGTATGGCTCAGGAAGTTCATCTATGTAATTTTGAAATTCGGTTTTGTGAAGTTGATAGTTAGGAGGAATGTATACAGAGCTGATTGTAATTAGCTTGTTAAACAACACCGCTTGCACAGCAACTGCCTCTAGGGGCGTACGAAGCTTTAGCTCTCGACATGCAACACCTCTATCGACTATAATAGCCGTACCGCCGGATGACACTACTGCATCATCACGATCTTTACGAAAAACAGAATATTGTGGAAGAAAATTTGTTTGCGTTTGTTTGAGGTGTGTTTCCTGAACACACAGCACCCTGGGACTGTATTTGCGAATGAGTTCTTTAACGTCATCAAGATTGTGAACTAGACCCCTGACGTTCCATTGAATTATTTGCGTCCCCATATTGAAAAGAGATTTGTGCTGTGTGCTTAGGTGTGCAATACCTTAGATTACAGAGCCCTTCTCAGGCCCCGTAATGCGCAGTTTCTCTTTTTTGGAGCGGTCGAGAGACCCCCGCCGCTCCATGGGCGCTGGATGCGCCGCTTGGCTGGACATCCGCTCTTGCGAGCGGTGTGTTCGCCTTGAGGGTCTCGCCTCAAGAGATGGGACCCTGGAGGCCACCAGCCCAGAGGTCGATGGCCCCTTCTTGTGAGTTGGCGGAGCAGCGTTAGCTGCAGCCGTCGAGGGGGCGGATGGCGTCGCTGGCGGCTCACTGCGTGTGGGCCGGACAGCTGCCGGAGGCCGTTGTGGCGCTGCCCCCTGACGCACCACTTCGGCAAAAGTGTTCTTGGGCAGGGATAATACCCGCCTTCGTGCCTCCTTGAATGAGATGTTTTTTTTTTACTTTGGTTGCGACAATTTCTTTTTCTTTTTTCCATGATGGGCCCGACTGCGAGTACGCGGCGTGGTCCCCGTCACAGTTCACACAGTGGAGGGCGTTTTCACATGATTCAGCGAGGTGTTCATTGGCACTACATTTCGCACATGTTTGTCGACCTCGGCAGTTCTGCGAACTGTGGCCGAATCGCTGGCACTTAAAACATCGCAAAGGGCCTCAATAGTTTCAGGAAGCACACTTGAACCAAATGTAAGTATTAGATGCTTTGTTTTCATCTCTTTTCCATCGCGCCGTAGCATGATTCTGTTCACATTGATTACGTTTTGCTCGCTCCAGCCTTCTAATAGTTCAGTTTCTTCCAGATGCATCAGGTCGTCATCGGAGACCACTCCACGGGTGGTGTTCATCGTGCGGTGCGGGGTAATTGTCACTGGGATGTCCCCAAATGAGGCTAGGTTATGGAGCTTGTCATGTTGGTTCTTATCGCGGAGTTTCAATAGGAGATCGCCGCTAGCCATCTTTGATGCTTTGTAGCCTGCGCCAAATGTTTCCGTTAGACATTTTGAAACTAGCAAAGGTGAGATCATTCCCACCGTCTTTTCGGGTTTTTCACAGTGGACAATGTGGAACCGAGGGAAGTTTTCAGTTTGGCGGCCAAAAAGTTTGAATAAGTCTTCGGTGCGCCTACGCTTAAGGGGGCGATCGGGTAACGCGGGGAAAGAAAAAGCCATGAAAAATAATGATCTTTCGGCAGGAACGCCAGCCACCCACCATGGAGCCCAACGAGGGGACGCTGTAGGACCTGTAGACACAAGCCCCACAAACGCCAGCTGTACGTTCCCGCTATAACCAAATACGTATAACCAAGGGTGGTTATGACACACAAGGTTAACCCTTGCTGCCAGGAATTTTGGAAGTAAATGGAAGAGAGAAGAAGACAGGAGAGATTGAAAGTGAGAGGAAAAGACGAAGATTGGAGAGAGAGACAGGAAAAGGCAACTACCGATTTCCCCCGGGTGGGTCAGTCCGGGGGTGCCGTCTACGTGAAGCCGAGGCCAAAGGGGTGTGTTGCCTCCACCGAGGGGCCTTAAAGGTCCAAACACTCAGCGTTGGCTCCAGCTCCAAGAGGAGGTCACCGCTGGTCAACTTAGTTGCTTTGTAGCCTGGGCCTATATAGCTTCTGTCATACATTTGAAAACGAGGAACGGTGAGATAATCCTCACAGTCTTCTCTGGTCTTTCACTGTGTACTACATGGTAGCGCGGG